>NW_026036338.1:522312-560609 GCF_019186545.1 Solanum stenotomum
CTTGTCTTGCTGCTTGTTGTCTACTTCACGAGCCTTCATTGCCCCGTTTTTGTAACTTCCCTCCTGTTATCCGTCCATGATGCAGGATTGAGCCAAGGTATCAAGAATTGCTACACCAAGATATACCAAAAGTGGAAAAAGATGGCGTTTCGGTTACTATTTTAGCAGGGGAATCCATGGGCATAAAATCCCAAGTTTTCACACGAACGCCTACAATGTACCTTGATTTCACCCTAAAACCAGGTTCTGAGCATCACCAACCGATCCCCGAGACCTGGAATGCCTTCATCTACATAGTTGAAGGAGAAGGGGCGTTTGGTTCTTCGGATTCAACTACTACACCAGCTCACCATTGCTTGGTTTTAGGCCCTGGTGAAGGCCTAAGTGTGTGGAACAAATCTTCAAAACCATTGAGGTTTGTTCTGATAGGAGGGCAACCGATTAACGAGCCTGTCGTGCAGTATGGTCCATTTGTTATGAACACTAAGAGTGAGATTATGCAGGCTTATCAAGATTATCAACTTGGAAAGAATGGATTTGAAAGGTCAAGGCAATGGTGTTCTAAATGAGTAAACAGAGTTACATCTTATATGCTTCATCAAAATTAGCCTATAAACTAGTACAATATTCATTAGTTTTCTTATAAATGTTATGATTTCAAGTTGTTTTAGTCTTTGTTTTCATTTGAAATGTGATGTGTGTTGATTGAAGTTTATATTAGTTGTTCATTTCCTTCATTTGTTCAAGATTGTATTGGTTGTAATTTATGTTGAGTTCTTGAATTATAATATTTTGTCTCTTTTGTTTGGATCAAGACTCAATTTTCATGTTGGGACTATCCAAAAAGACTGTCGTATCTCGTATAAGCTTCTTTAAAAAATGTACATGGAAGATCTGACTTGCACCCATTGATATTTTTAATAGTTCGAGAAACATAAGTTCTCTTAATAGCCCTTTTTTTCCTTTCAACAAATGTAGTGTGTTGGATGAAGTGGTATTTAAATCCTTTATTTCTTCAAGATTGATGGCAATTCTTGTAGCCATAGTGGAAAAATATACTCACTTCTTGAACAATATCTTATTTTTTTGTTTGGATCATTCATTGAAAATGTAATGACAATATTATCATATTATAGGGAGTGGATGTCCATGAAAAACATGGTCCATGTGATTTTTTACAATCATTTCTCAATTATTGAGTCAATGTGGTCCTCCATGAGTTTTAACCATAACCGACTCAAGAACTAATTTCATACACTTTATATTAACTTGAAATTTTTTATAAAGAGAAATTGATGTTCAAATTCACATAAGAATTAAATAATTTACCGTTTAAATATCCAAGAAAAGCAGGATGGTGTGTACTTTTACCATTAGTCTTGCAAAAATATTCTGCTTAAGACAATAGAACAAATTGACTATTATTCTTCCATTTATAAAATCATCCTAGAAAAGGAAAATTAATAAAATCCAGCAACACCACTTCTTAACAAAATTATCTGTACCTATCTTTGCCAGCTTTGCCATCACTTCTTGTACAACACCCCACCCCCACCCCACTGGCTATTCGAAGTTAAGTCTTTCTCACATCATATAGAAACTTTTTCTATGCATATGTGAGAAACTTTTATTGTTCCCCTAAAAAAAGAAATAGCCAATACTAATAATTTTGATCTCTCAATTATTGATATATTTGAATTTTAATTTTTGAGAGTGATAATATATATAATTTAACTTGTAATTACTTGAAACATGCCATTTTTTTATCTCTTTTCTTCATTCAAATCTTTAGAACTATTAATTGTTCTATCATATTTAATAACCCAAGTATTATACTAAGCTTGTGGTGTAACTTTGCTAACGTTTAGCCATAAATTGAAAGAAAAAAAAAAGAACTTTTGAAGTTATGTTGAAAAATAGTACTATTTGAAATGTAAAGATATGTTTAGATATGTATTTTGTAAATAAAAGTGAATACTCCTAAAATTTATAGTCAAAACGAAATCTTTTTAATTTGTGAGTACATAATGTACTTCTAAAAATAGCTCAAGTTTAACATATTTCTTACCTAAAAAAACTATAAACACATAATTTAATATATTGAATAATTTAAATATGTTAAATCATATATATCATAAGGATTACACCAATAAAAAGAAGGAAAAAGGCAAAAGGTTATCATAAAAAGTTAATTTTTTTTTTAATAAAAAAACTATTAGACTCCAAGTCTCCAACCGCCTGTTTTCTTTTCAAACAAAAGGTTATAATATAATTATTATATATTCCTTTCTATTTACCCAAAAAAGAACACCCACTTATGATTTTATTTTATTAAAAAAAACAATAAAAAACAAAATAACAAAAAAATAAAAATCCAGCAAGACCACTTCTTTCAAATTCTCTGTATAATCTTTGCCAGCTCTGCCACCATTACTTCTTTGCACAAAACCCCAACACTCCTTTCCCCCTCTCTCTCTAGATCACCATTTTCCAATTCTTTCTCTCTCTAAACCTCAAAAAGTTTCAATTTTTCACCAAATGGACTCTTCAGATGATGAGGGTGAGGAGTACCTTTTCAAGATTGTAATCATTGGTGATTCTGCAGTTGGGAAATCTAATTTGCTTACACGTTATGCAAGAAATGAGTTTAATTTGCATTCAAAAGCAACTATTGGAGTTGAGTTTCAGACCCAAACTCTTGAAATTGATGGAAAAGAAGTTAAAGCTCAGATTTGGGATACTGCTGGACAAGAAAGGTTTAGAGCTGTGACTTCTGCTTATTATCGTGGTGCTTTTGGTGCTCTTGTTGTTTATGATATTTCAAGAAGGACAACTTTTGATAGCATCCCTCGTTGGCTTGATGAACTCAAAAGTATGTATCTTTTTTGCTAAAAGTTCTCTTTTTTATAAGTTGGTTTTGGTTTATGTTGAATTCTTATATTAGTTTTGGTTTGTGCATTGAAAGTTCTCACCTTTTTTGGTGGATTGGCTTGAGTTTAGTCTTTTGAGATTTGATGATGTTATGATGGAATAGTAATTCTTAGATTTGAATTCTACATTCTTGTTTATGTTGCTGAAAAAATTCTTTTGTTTAGCTTGGTTTTGGTTTATGTTGAATTCCCATCCAAGTTTTATGCATTGTCTTTGGTTTGTGTATAGAAAATTCTCACCTTTTTGGTGGATTGGCTGTAAAGTTTAGTTTTTTTTAGATTTGATGGTGTTAGGATAGAATGGTAATTCTTAGATTTGACTTCTACATTCTTGTTTATGTTGCTAGTAGTCTTTTCTTTGTTTAGCTTGGTTTTGGTTTATGTTGAATTCCCATCAAAGTTTTATGCATATCTTTTTCTTTGTGCAAGAAAAACTTTTCACCTTTTTGAAATATAGTGAGGTTTTGGTGGATTGGCTATAAAGTTTAGTTCTTGAGATTTTGATTGTGCTATGATATAATGGTAATTCTTAGATTTGGCATCTGTTGCTAAAATTCTTCTCTTTTTCTAGACTTGGTTTTGGTTTATGTTGAATTGTCATCTAAGCTTTATGCAATATCTTTTCTTTGTGCACAGAAAGTTCTCACCTTCTTGGTGGATTGGCTGTAAAGTCTAGTTTTTTAAGAATTGACGGTGTTATGATAGAATGGTAGTTCTTTTGATTTGACTTCTACATTATTCATTTTGTTTATAATTAGTTATTGGATAAATTGACAAGTGAGTCGAGATCTGATTGTTGTATTCGTATGTCTCTGTTGCTACAAAAAAATTTAAACTTGGTTTTGGTTCATGTTGAATTCTCACTATTCAACTTGGTTTTGGCATATGTTGAGTTCCCATCAAAGCTTTATACAAAGGTTCTCACCTTTTTGAGATATATTGAGGTTGGTAGTATAAAGTTCAGTTGTTGAGATTTGATGGTGTTATGATATGATGGCGATTCTGGAATTTGACTTCCACATTCTTGGTTCTTGATTATAACTTATAAGTATGTAAGATATCTTGTAGATCCGAAAAGTCTTGGCTACTTTAACTATTTAGGATGATGGAATAAGCCATAAGGGTAATTTTAATTGAGTTTTTCCAGAATTGAATAATGAATGTGTTGAATTTATATTTTTTGAATCTTGTCCTTTGCTTTTTTTCTTCTTCTGTGGATTTGGTTCCTATCACTTTTCTCTTTGACTGAATAAAGTAAGATTTTACAGTTGCTATTAAGTCTAATTCAATCTTTTTAGTGAAAAACTACTTACCAGGCATAAAAACAAATGGTAATGTTAGCTAGAAAAACCTTGAGTCTTGATTATGGATCATTGTTACTTGAAGCAATGGCAAAGAAAGTGGTATATATGCCAATGTAGCTGTTATACTCAATTTTGTCTAGATGCAGTTGGGAACCTGTGATAAGAACGAATTAGACAGACTGTCAATTGGATGTATATTAGGAATTGGAAATCAAGTCATGCTTTTCTTTCTCCGAAAAGCCAATCTAAATGAACTTGTCAACAGATCATACTTATATGGAATCTGTTTTATTTGCTTGATTGTGAAAATAATTAGGACCAACTGCCTGGCTTACCTATGTATGGCATTATGGTAGACTAAGGAGTCTCGGGGATTGATAAAAAATCTCTGAGATTCTTTTGATGTTAAGTGGTGCCATATTTATAACTTAGGTAGTCTCTCTATTAAGCCCTTAGCTAACTAACTTTTGGCTGGACGGGAATGTATATGTGTTGCTTTGAGCCGTGAGCTGCTATGTGATACTTGCACGACCTTATTTTGTTATTCAAATCTGTTCTTGTCTTGCAAATATCATTTGAATCTTGAAAATGAATGACTTTGTGCTCACTGTTTCCAGAGTTGAAAACTTTTAGAACTCAATGTCCATAAAATAGAGGAGTATTAACTCTTGATCTATCAAAATTAGTGGGCCAGATACAAGGCCGTTTGCCCAAGTAGAAGATTTTAGCTTGAGTTAAGGGCATTAAAGAGCCCAGGGCCAGGGAAATGCGATAAATAGAATGTTAACATTTGCAGCATATAAAACCACAAATGAGGTTTGTACTCCAGAAGCTTCATTTAATCACGGGATGAAATGAGCAGAGGATTATGTCATCAAAATCAAAGTCAGTGTTAATAAGGTGCAGCATTTTTCTTCCTCATGAAAGGAGACAATGACGTAGCTAATAACAACTTAAGTAAATTCAGATACTTACTTTTGAAGGAAATATAGGTAGTAATATTAAGTTTTACAGACTCTTTATATGTGCAGGTGCTGTACTTAAACTTTGCATTCACGAGCTTATTTATTCACATTTTTTCTTGGAATGATACTTTCTGCTGTCGAGAATCCCAACTTTTATTTATACCGTTGTATATTAGGTGTGCAAATTACATGTTACGGTGGTGTTCTATATGTTCTTCATACTCCCAATCGTTCTATAACTGAAACAACTATTTACATGCAGCTCATTCTGATACAACGGTTGCAAGGATGCTCGTGGGAAACAAATGTGACTTGGAGAATATAAGAGCTGTGAGCGTAGAAGAAGGCAAAAGCCTGGCGGAATCAGAAGGGATGTTCTTCATGGAGACATCTGCCCTCGATTCAACAAACGTAAACAAGGCTTTCGAGATTGTGATTCGAGAGATCTATAATAGTGTTAGCAGAAAGGTTTTGAATTCCGATTCTTATAAAGCAGAATTATCTGTCAACAGAGTCAACCTGGTCAACGATGGTACGGATGGATCGAAACAAAAGCAGGCCTACTCTTGTTGTTCTAGGTGATTAATGTTATGTTTTCTTGATTCCCCGTAAGTTTTACAAGAATGGTTCATTAAATTATTTTTGTTGGTCTTACTGTTTATTGATTTGTTAATGGATGGAGTACTTTTGTAATGGTCAGGAACTTGATATTTATATTCTATATGGCAGCTGAAATGAAAAATGTTTATTTTCCCCAATGCAAATCTGTATTCTGTGTTTTGCTTTATGTATTTGCCATTCTTGATTGTTCAATTGTTGCCACTTTTTACCAACAGGTTGTGGTGGAGTGAGTGGTAAGTACTATTTCATATTCAATCATAGTTTTTGAATTCGAGTATATGGAATCACCGTTGTTAGGGAGTGGTGTACTCTCAATATGGGACTATTTGATGTGAATGGTTTAGTCGGGCTTTAATAGAGATATCTAACATCGGGTGAGAAACGAAAAGAAATTGTTTGCTGTTTGGGAGAGCTGATTATAACATGCATTAGTGATGAAACTCAACAACTCCAAAACTAGAACATTCTAAAAGAACAAGACAGTATAGTCTGTCAAGGTCATCTTATCAGTCAACTGTGCATATCAACATCTTCTAGAAACTGAGGAAACATCCTTTTCTCACCAAAAATGATTCCTTTCATCCTCACCAACACTCTTTAGTTCTAGCAACATTATGAGAGATTCCCATATTTCAGACTTGTCAATAAAAAAGTTATTCCAAACAAGACACTCCCCACCAACACTCTTGCTCTGGAACATTATGTGATATTTTCTTGTATTTCAAAGTTGACCAGAAAAGCATTTACTTCAAACATAAAATCAAAACTTATTGTGATCAAGCAGTAACTATTCCGATAATCTTAGTCAAAGGTCTCAGGTTCAAGCTCAGCATATGAAGTCTTATTCAATAGTGAATGCTTCCAGCATGACTTCGAATTACTAAAACTCCAAAACAAATATCGAACGCCTAGGGGAACATGAAAAGAAAGAGAGAAACCAACTTACAACAAAGGATCTTACCCCACCACCACAACTATATCAATATCCAAGAAGATATTATCATAGATTCAGAATCAATATTCACTATAAGAAAAAGAAATAACAATCAACTTTTTGATCATGACCTATCAACATTGAAGGGAGAATAGCATTTTTAATCCTTCAATAATTGATAAATAATATTCTTTATTCTTGTGATATAGAATGACTCAACATATTTAATCTTCAATTAATTAGAATGTGTGTGTTTTTATACAAGTTTAACTTAACATATGGTTAATAAGTGTTGAAATTTTGTGAGAATTCATAAGCAAAGTGATCAAACGTGCACGTTTCAAAGTAATTGTATGGTAAATTTCAGTCAGATATCACAAGGAAGAAAACTGGAATTTTTCGATAACCAAGGGACCAAATATGCTATTAAATCCCACATTGAAAATAAGAATAAACAACAATAACCTAAACAATTTTCAAATGATAAATCAAGATAAACTTAGCCATTATTTCTTTACTAGGGATATATTTATGAAAAGAAAAAAAGAAACATAAAAAAGGTGCATTTTCAGGCAAATAGTCTATGTTGCTCGTACTCTCCTAAAATGTTGCCACACCAACATCGAATCCTCCAAAAAATACACTACTTTTGAAGGATCCAGCACACTCACCTATATGCACTTTTAAAGATTCCGACCAACATAGCTTGTATTATTGTTTCAGCTCTATTTCTTCAGTGCCCTGACCTCCAGTATCTAGCATTCTCAAAACCATTCTTGCAATATTGATAATCCTCAAAAGTTTGATCAATTTCATCTTGTGAGTTCATCACAAAAGGACCATGTTGAACAACAGGCTCATTAAGAGGTTGTCCACCTAAAAGAACAAATCTTAATGGCTTTGAAGACTTGTTCCATGCACTAAGTCCCTCTCCAGGGCCTAAAACCAAACAATGGTGAGCTGATACAGGACCTGAATTCGGAATTCCGAAGACTCCTTCTCCTTCAACTATATACACAAACGCATTCCAAGACTCGGGGATGGCTTGATGATAGTAAGCTGTTGGTTGTAGGGTGAAATCGAGGTACATTGTAGGCGTTCGTGTGTAAACCGGGGATTGGACACCCATCGCTTCACCTGCTATAACTTTTACTTCAACACCATTGTTCTCTGCTCTTGGTATGTCTTCTTTCAGCAGTTCTTGATACCTTGGCTCAATCCTGCAGTTGAACTTTGAACTTAATAAGAATTGAAAAAGGAAAAGCAATCCAATATCAAACGTGTGTTCGCCACAAAGTCTTCGTTTTGGGCTATAAACATGAACATGGGAAAATATTGGTTCAAACTAAATCTTGATTTCTAGAATATCACATCATAAAATGTCCAAAATTTTGAGAACTTAGTCAAAAGTGAATGATTAAGCTTAATAAAACACAGCAGAAACAGAGGTGATTTTTATACTGCATATTAGTACATATTAGTACACTCCTAACACCCCCCCTGCCCCACAAAAAAAGTAGATAAGAGCTAAGATTATTTTTTTACTACTATATGCTAGAGCCAAGTACAATAAAGTGGTGGTGTGTAAAGTATCTATATGGGGTCAGGTCAAAAGTTGTGTTGCTCGTACTCTTTAAAAATGTCAACGGGTGTGTGTCAGATTCTCCAAATAATAGTGCATTTATGGAGGATCTGAAACGAATGTGCCAGCATTTTCAAAGAGTACGAGCAACATAGGTCAAAAGGAGTGATAAGACTGAAAGCTTCTAATGATGTAAATAACTATAACTTACATTTTGTCCTTAGAAGAGAGATTTATCCAAAGTTGCAACCCCTTTTGACTGCCTTCTCCTGCAGGCATTTCTGAGTGAATTATACCTCTTCCTGCTGTCATCCACTGCAATATCATCCAAAATAAGAAACATATATCAACAACCAAAATATGTCTTCTGTTCTTGTAAGCTATGCTGCTCGGATTCTTCAAAAATACTGTTGAACGTGTGTCGGATATTCCAAAAGTTATGCATTTTTGGAGGATCCGAGCAACATAGCTTAGAAGTAAAAATGCCAAGAGCTGAATATTCTATACCTGCACATCACCAGTATTGATTGTGCCCTTGTGACCAGAAAAATCTTGATGAGTAAAAGCTCCCTAAGGAAATGAAAACACAATATTAGCATTATCACGTCTTCTGTGCCCGTTTTACTTTTGAAATCATGAGTTAAGAATTTGATGTGCGTTTATTTATGTTTTGTGTCAAAAATATTGGCTCAAGTGAACACTACATCCGCCTCTGTACGGATTCAAAGGCATGCCATTTGGCGCTTTGCTGCTTATTCTTTGCTGGATGGTTCGGATACCAAGACAACGGAGCCATCATTATGGGATGGTTAAGAGCATCCAACGGGTGTTTGGTCATGGCACACAGCCACACACACACACGCGGCCTCAGGGGACAAGAAAAGGCCTTTCATTTTCCACCTTCGTCGGCCCTTTCCCTTACTATTATATTGGATTGAATTATGCAACATGATTTTTTTTTTACCTGGAGCATGTAAGTTACTGTCTCAAAACCTCTGTGTGGATGATCAGGAAAACCAGCAGGAGCAGAAACTGAAACAATAAAACAGTACTATATCAACTTCACTTGGCTCAAAAAAAAAAGAACTAAGTAAAAATAAACAACATATTCCAGTTAGATGTTCAAAACTTAAGTTGCTCGGACTCTTCAAAAATACCGTCATGTGTGTCTCAGATCCTCCAAAAGCTATGCATTTTTGGAGAATCCGACACGTGCAACAACATTTTTGGAGGGTCCGAGCAACATTACTCAAAACAGTACCTGAAAATTCATCCAACATAAGGAAAGGATCAAGATTCCTCAATTCATGCCTGCAAGATCAAATTTTTAAAACAAAAACCCCACATTCAATTAGCAACAAGATTAAAGAAAAAATCATAAAGACAGATACTTTTTTTTCTCTATGATAATTGTGGTGTCTTGGCAGCTTTCCTGCATCTCAATTAATTACACGGGATACCTATCAACTCCCACCAATAACAGGTACTAGGTAACTCTATTCATCCAGACTTGACAAATAGAAAGAAATCACATTAAGACAGAGACTTTCCAATAAGGAAATCAAGAAAACACATCAAGACCAAAGTTTCAAAACACAATTTCCTATTAAAGTTACTTCTTTTATTGTCCAAATTGAAAAATGAAAAATACCCAAATGACAAAAAAGTCATAAAATTTAGAAACAAAACTTAAAATCAACAAAAAGAAAATGTGAAAAATATAAAAATCCTAAATTTTAATACCTTCCAATGCTTCTTCTAACAACAGCTCCATTCCCTTCACTTTGAGGTTTAGCTAAAACTTTCTTAATCACCAATCTTGGTCTATCAAAACAAGAATCATATTGATTTGATTCAGACATAGTAATATTTCTAATAGAAAAAAAAATAGGCTTTCTTGAAAAAAAATTATTTCTAACAAATGGGAAAAAATTCACTAAAAATATTTCAGAAATAGCTCTCATATAACAATTCTTGATTATTATTTTTGTGTGTATCTTGTAAACTATGTT
Organism: Solanum stenotomum; assembly: GCF_019186545.1. NCBI lineage: Eukaryota > Viridiplantae > Streptophyta > Magnoliopsida > Solanales > Solanaceae > Solanum > Solanum stenotomum. The sequence continues at coordinate 532,661 of NW_026036338.1, forward strand.
TCCCTATTTATATGAAAAATTTTAGAATATTGAAAATGGGGTTCAAATTGAGGGAACTCTGTAAGTTGAATATTGAAAAAGACAGCTAATTTTTTTATTGTTATTTTAATTTATTATTTGGATTTTAGTATATGGATATTAATATATGATGATTTCAGGCTTGTGTCATCATGATGAATGCTTTTTTCCTTTGTGTGAAAAGCCCTTTTGAAAGTCAAATGTATTTGGGAGAAAATTACTAATTTAGGAAAAAATGCCTTTAAAAGAAAATTTTAGTAAGAAATCATTTTAAAGAAAAAAAAATTACTATACATTATTTAACATTTCTTCCAAATATGAGGTTGGCTTCAAATTTTGAAGAAGGATTTGTACGATTTCAATTAAATATCAAGAAAGAAAAATATTTTTAAAAACTCTAACTAAAAATGTCTGAACTTCATCCATATGAAAATTCAGACATCATAAATGTAAAGTTATCGTGAAATGATAATTGATAAATATGAAAAAGAATTTATAAACTCAAAATATAATTTTAATAGGGACATTAAAATCGAGTATATGTACATTTCCCCCTCCAAGCGAAGTATACATGCATGTCTTTTGAGCTTATCAAAGAAAGTCGAAAGTGGCACTTACCAAAATATGTCTAGATACATTCTTGTGAATTTCTACCATTGAATTGCTATAACTAGGGGTGTACATAAATTGGTTTGGTTTGATTTTCCATTAAAAAAAACATAAATCAATTATGTCGGCTTATTAAATCTAAAAACCAAATCAAAACACATAAAGTTGGTTTTTTCGGTTTCGGATTTAGTTGATTCTTTTGGGTTTTTTCGATTTTTACAACTATACGGTGTATGAAAAAGAGATCAAATATATTTTCACTTACCCGTGTTATAAGCTAAACCTAAAAAATGTTAAATGAATAGAAATTTCGAAAAGACGGTAAAATTCACATGAGTACAAAATATTTTTTTTGAAATATCAATGTTCATTATGTTAAATTAATAAGATTAAAGGTTATAGTCGAACTGAATACAAAACAAAATATTTACAAGTAAATTGTTAACTTCGAATTTGAAAAGCTATAACAATATAATTGTAACTTCAGATATTAATACAAAATAAATATTTACAAATTTTACATGCCCAGATTTTAAATAAAATATATAAACATTGGATTTGACTTTTTTTCTTTTAATATCAAATCAAACCAAGAGTGGTCGGTTTTTTTTTCAACTGCCAAACCAACCAAACCAAATCACACATCGGTTTTTTTTTTCCGGTTTGATTTGGTTCGTCGATTCGGTTTGACTTTACGATTTGACTTATACACCCCTAATTATAACTATTATTTAACTAATATAACGCTCACCTATATATTAATATAAAAATAATTAACAAAAAAAATTATCCTAGTTTATTGTTATTTGATTCTCAATGTTCAAGTGTTTCAAAAGTTTAAAGTGCATTATCCATTCATCATGCCTTTTTGTGGGTAAAGTTTCTAGAAGCAAATCCTTAGTTTTGCACTTTTCATTTATCATACTCTATAGTGCATATTGCATTTGTAAGTTGAATAAACTTTATGTGCATGGGTATAGTGCAACACTTTGTGGATTATATATATTTGGGATAGTGCTTTTTCTCCTTTCTATTCTTTGTTGATTGTATATTGGCATTGTACCAAGCTTTATTAGCTTATTTGGCAAGACTATATGCAATTAATAAAAAGATATTCAAAGGTTTTAGTTTATCAATTTTGAATTATAATTTTCCTAAATAATATAAAGAATTTGCGTCGAATTTATCGTAATTATAATAGTAGCTTCACCCCTACTTTTGTAAAACATCATTAAGTTAACAATGTTAATTTACCATGATTAAGTGATGAATTGAAGTAAGAAGAGTTAGGTAATGTTGATTGGCTTATCACAATTTGACCTTTTCGATACATGTACGAATTACGAGAAGATGACATTTATCTTTTACTTTTCAGTATAAGTGCGGACCATAATCTTTATTGCTTGTTTTGAATATATTAAATAATTTTTTCTACACAAATATAAGGTTTGAGCCAAAATAATGAATTATATCGACCTATAAATAAAACAAGATTAGATAAACTAAAGCTACAATTGTTACGTTTTTGGCATGGAACATAAGTTAACTACGGTCGAGTGCTAATTTATATATATTGTCGTAAGATAGCAACAACTTGATTAAAAGTTTACCAACTAATATTTTAAATAGCATATTCCACCGGTGCATGTCTGCAGTAAATTATGTATAAAAAAATTGAATTGCAATTATGAAATAAATATAAAAAAAATATTTTATTAAAATAGAAAAATATAGATAAGAAAAATCAGAAAGCTATGTAGTCTGCCAAACTACAAAATCAGTTATTGAGACATGACTCTGTAATGACAACAACAATGACAGTATCATATGACATTATGCTTACAATACAATATGCACATTCACTTTTATTATATGATAAAAAATAAAATAATAAAATAAAAATTGCCCTATAAAGTGTTCATTAGTTATATTATGTTAATTGAGATTTAAAGGGAAAAAATGATTAATGAGATATATTATATCCATAATTGAGGGACCAAATATATGAACTAACCCTTTTTAAAAATAAGTTATTTATGTTCTAAAACAAATAAACACTTCAAATCTAATAAAATCCTAACCAAACAAGCTATAAGATATTAATTTTTTTATTTTTTTCATTTGTCATTATCACCCAAAGCTTTATTTTAGTAGTATTATATTCTATAATTTAATTATGGGAAAAAGACATCTAGAAGATTCAGGTATAAGATATTTCCATATAATACATAAATTTAAAATAATTTGTGTATTACAACTCAAATTTTAGTGACCCTTCTTATTTAATAATACTGTTTCAATTTGTATAGATAGTGAAATATAATCTACTCCATACTGTTCAACTATTTTCATCACAATATTATTATTATTTTCAGAACAATCAATTTCTCAGCAGTCGACATTGTCTCATTCAATGAATTTTTTTCATATTCATTTACATTATTTCATATTATATTGTGTATTATTACATATGCATATTATCATACTAGGATTATTTGAATTTTTATTTATTACTATACTATAAGAGAACTTAATATGATAATAAATAAACTTTATACATTGATTATGATCAAAATAATTAAACTCTTTAAAAATAGTTTATCAACAAAGGTGAGCGGCCACAATTCATTGACCATGAAAATTAAGGAATTATTTATTTTCAGTATAATTATTTAAGTCCAACAAAAACTTAAATTTCCACGAGAGAACATTGTAAATATTTAACAAAAAAGAAGACACAAAATTGTTAGGCAAAGTATTGTTGTAGGTAAGTTTTAGAGGTAAAAATCAATGTGATCGAACTCTTTAGCAATGTCGATAAATATGTGTCAACTGGTACTATTAAGGAACTGACACAAATATATTCATAATATTTTTAAAGAGTCTGAAACAAAACACAACATATAAGAAAAATAGATACTTATAATATTTTTAGAGATTTGTTATAATAGTTAGTTATCTTAAGTTCTTAACAACCATAATTTGAACGTGTATTAAACTTTTTGCTTTCAATATAAATTAATAAATTGAGTGCTTAAATAAATAAATGATATAATGGAATGCTGAAAAATTAAATTAATTTCAGATTTCATTCTGGAACAAGCCTTTTGACTTTATATTGTCTAGTCAAAAATTTGAATACTTCTTCAATATTTTCCACTAATAATTTTATTTGAGTTGTACAAGGAATGTTTAAAAAGTCTTTATTCTTTTTGTAATTCTACTAATAATAATGACAATTCACATCTTTTCTTTTCACGGTCACTAATTGTAAATTAACAGGTAACAAGCACTTCATTCTAATTAAACAATATCAAGACAAGTTAATTAACAATAAGATTTTTCCATTAAAATGTAAAAAACATCTAGTTAGATAATATTTTCCTTTATATAACTTTATGTAGCATGAATTTAAATTAATCAAAGCTTCAATATGAATATCAAAAAATAAAGTCAACTAAACAAATTTAAAGACATAAATTATCATGAGTTGACTTCCTTGTGTCCTCACTTTGTTGATACCATGGGGAGGATTCCACATAATGTTTAGTGCATTTTTTAAATTATATCTTCCATTTTAAAAGTATAATCCATTTGGATCTTAGTGGTTTGAGTATGGTATCCCACTAGGAGTATAATAAATACGTTTTTTTTAGAATATCTAGGATTAAGTGTATTGCTAAATTTTATTTTATTTTTAACTATTTAATAGTTAATATTCAATAATTTTATTGGTTTATATTCATATTGTAAATGTCTAATTAAAGAACATATTTATTTTTTAGAATGTGAATCAAAACTATGATTACAAATATAATAGAGCTAAAGAGAGTCAAATGAGTTCAATTGAATCCTTTTCAAAGAAAAATTGTATTGCGAAATTATGGAAAAAATAATTTAATTTATTCATACATTTTCTTGAATTCTTGATAAAAAAAGAAACAGATTTTAGTTTAATGATAAATAAGATTAAAAATTTGTATATCACATTTGAAACCCTATGTATAATATGTGAGATTTTGGTATCTTTTTGAATTCTTCTTTTATAAATTTATTGCTCTGCCACAATTAAGGGCATATATTAGATATTTTCAAAAAACTGTGCGCTTTTGACTTTAAAAAATATGTTTTTTTTTTTTTTGTGGAAATTCAAATAATATGTAAAACACATGAAAGAAATGTGCTATGAATATCTCATAAGTTTATTAAGGTAAAAGATTGTCTAACATATCATTAGTTCAAATTTAGCGCAAAGAAAATGCTTTTGCCACTTGAACCGTATACGGGAGACATGCACATGCGATTTTTTAAGGTTAGGGGCAGAGCCTTCGAGTTAGATTACTTACTATAAACAAGTATGTCAAAGTCATTCTTATTATCACTTTCTAATGCGATATATGATCAAAGGAAAAAGCAGCTTTGAACTGAAAGGTGAAAGTGTGGTTCCCCCTCAACTTCTGACTCTAATTCGGAGAATTCACTATAACTTTACATCCATCAAGATAGATCGATAAGCATAGGCATAAATTGAAATTTTGGATTGACTCCTATTTATTCTTTGAAAAAATTCATAGAGAATCAAAATTCACTTAGGCGAATCCTATTAGTCAAATGCCTCTTTTTCCTCCACAAGAGTTTGCTCCCAAAAAAAAGATTTTGAAAAAAACTAAATAAAAAATCTAAACCTCTACTCTATTTTAGAAACGAAAATCACATTTACTAAAATCGTATTTTGAAAAACACCTAAAAATCAAACTTATATGTAATTACATAATTAATATGTATATATTTAGCTAAGTAATTACTGGATCAATATGATCTATTGAATACAATTGAGAGGGTGCAATATAATTACACTATCTTAATTTGAATGGAAAGGTGAAAATTACATTGTGTAATCAAATACTTTAGTAACTATTTATATTGCTTTTTTATTTTCCGTTTGTCAAATATATATTAGTCTTTTAATATTATTTTTCTTTTTCTGTCTCTTATTTTCATCTTCTAGTCTTTTATTTTTCGTAATTATTACACACAATTACATTTTTATTAACTTTATTTTTAACTCATCAATATAAAAGTTTATAATGAAATAAATTCATATTTATCTTTTTTTTAAAAATGCAACAAATCATAAATTTCACACTATATTAATATGAGTTGGAATTTTTACCAATTCATAATTAAAATTTTTAATTAATTAATTTAATTTAAGATTTATTAATCATTAAAAGTTTGTATACTTCTTCATCGGAAAGAAAATTCCTTTCTTCCTTCATTCCCCTGAAAGAAAGAAAGAAAATTTCAATGCAGAAATAGGCGAAGAAAATATAGCGCAAGAATTGGGGAAAATATTGAGGAAGAAAAAGGGGGGAATCAACATTGAATAAATAATTATGGCATTTTCATGGCGTTTTATTGGACTATCTATTTTTGTTTTTCTTCTAAATGTATCATCAATAGCACATTCTGCTCCTACCAAGGCACATAGCTCTTGCAGCAATGAAATCAATATGGTAAATGTATTCAACCCTTTTCTTATATAGAGAAAATAAATTGTGGGGTTTGTTTTTTGGGTGGAAATTGTGTTAAAAATGTAATCTTTTATGGATTTTGTAGATTTTCTTATTTGATATTGTCATTTCTTGATTATGTGGAAAGTTATGATGGGGTTATGGATTTTTTTTGTTGTTTTCTCTTGAGGAATTTCAATAGTTAAGAATCTTTGTTTGGTATGGACATGTTGGTGGGAGGTGGTACGTATCTCGTGGAATTAGTTGAGCTGGCCTAGACACTGCGATTATCATTAAAAAAGCAATCTTTTTTGGGTAATGTTAATAAGATGATTTGAAATGGTGAGGATTGGGTTCATGCATTTGGTGGAATTTGTTATGAAACGGAGTTATTTGATATATTATGTTTTGATTCTGTGCCGGGGTGGCAGAGTTACTCAGTGGAATAGTTGAGGTGTGGGCAAGTTAGCTCGGACACCACCTCCATAAAAAAAGTTTAATTTGAGGTTCTTGTGTGTGTGTGTCTGTTATAAGATTGCTGTACAAGGATTTATTTAGCATTTATTATACTCCCTCCATTCACTTTTACTTGTCCATTTTGGACTTTGCACACCCCTTAAGAAACAATGATTGAAATGAGTATTTTACCACAATATCCAAGTTAGTTGATGTTTAGTCTCTGCTCTTTGGAAATGATTTGGAGAATAAGTAATTAATGTTAGGGGTAAAACATGAAAATAAATATGTTTTTCTCTTGATATGTTAAAAGTGACAAGTAAAACTGAAAATGTATTTTTAGTATAGTGGACAAGTAAAAGTGAATAGAGAGCATATATTTAGGATTGTATTTAGAAATAGTATGTATCGAAACTGCAACTTGATCATATCTTTAAGAGATTGCATTTAACATGTAGAAGATTGCTTTGGTCCATTTCTTAACTAGACTTGAAGTATTCTCTATTTTCATTCTGTTCTGCACATATAGAAACTTACCGTGCTAATCATTCTTTTCCTTTCTTTTGTTAAAGATGCTGGTGAAGTTGTGGGTTAATGGTGGTGAGGAAGATTCAATAGTTGGCTTGAGTGCGGCATTTGGGTCTGTATTACCCACTGATACTAATCGTGCCTCCAGGTTGCCTGCTGTTTATACACAACCTTTGAATGGCTGTTCTGCTTCCTCCACTAAGGTATTTACTCCACATTCCTTACACACCTTTACTTTTAGGTGGATATCCGAAACGAAACATTGTCCAAGTTGCTGCTTGATTAAATAATAGTCATAATTCTTTCGCGGCCCAAATTCGGTTCTTTTGATCTTTCTTGATGATCTTCCATCTCTCAGTTGTTAACTTGCGAATATTTGAAAACAATAGAATTCATACTTCTTTATGAGCCAAGTCCTGCTCTAAGAGGGAAGAATTGATGCAAATCTCAGCAAGGTTGAAAAGATTTAAGGAGCTGAATTGTGAACCAATCTCATTTATATCAAGGAGAAGTGAAGAACCAATTTAATTTTTTTTTTAATATAGTTTAGGTGAAAACATCTACATTTTAAGCCATTGACCATCTCTGTCTTCTATCAGGAAGTTAAAGTAATTCAAACTTCTTAACTCTGCATAGAACAACTTATTTTCAGCATATAAGAAAACTTAAGAGTAAGTTTCACTCGTGAAAATGGAAAGATACTTCTTTCTGGTGGATCGCAGTTGAGGGTTGAAATAGGAGAAAAGAGTATAAATGGAGATAGGTTGAGGATGATGTAGCACTATGTACAGGGTGGTGAAGGAATGATCTCTTGATAGCTCAAAATTAGCCACAATCTTTCCTTCTTCTTTTTGATTAATTTGATGAACTAAACACATACTAGATAAATAGTTAAATACCTTACTGAACAACCTTTTGTTCTGTCGTGAGTCTTGTCAACACCCTCACCCCTCTCTATACAGCAACTCATCTTCATATAAGCTATTGCTTAAATTGTTTATAAGTTTTTCAAGTTATAATCATTGTTTACATCATCTTCCAAAATTTAGATCTTTTTCTTCTTTTTTTTGTTTCATTTACAAAAGACTACATGACTTCATTTTCAACTTTCAAGATTTTATTTTAAACTATTTGTGTGATCAGCTATACTTTTAAGTTCTTGCTTAAAAACACCATATATTAGCCCAATTGCAAAAATATCAATTATATTAGCAATTTGTGAGTCTTAGTAATTCTGTTAGTTTTTTCTTTCTTCGAGCTTGTGTTAATTTTAGCGATACAAATACAACTGGTATTTTAGAGGAAAATAATCCTTTTCATGGTACTTTTCAGAAGTGGAACCAAATAGTAGTGTGGAGGAATTTCGAATTGTAAAATGATCTGATAGGGTTGCCACTAGAATCTACCAGAAGTTAACTATTACAAACTGATTTTACTTTGAACATCAAAGAAGTCTAAATTTGCTATATCTGTTTGGCTGTTGTACAAATAGGCTCGAGAATGTCCTATAAAAAGAAAATAATAGTGGTGTTGTTTGTTATACATTAATAATGCAGAAATATCATTTGTTCTAGTTATCAGGCTCTATTGCACTAGCTCGTCGCGGTGAATGTGAATTTATTACCAAGGCCACGGTTGCCCAAGAAGGAGGTGCAAGAGGTGTTGTGCTAATAAATAATGAAGGAGGTTGTAACCCTGACTCACATTGTCATCTTAGGTCTCAAGGTCTGTTTTATAGGTTTCCCTTCATCTCTTTCTGATATGACGCTGCTTTTTCTTGCATTTATTTAGGTCCTCTGGATATTGCTTGTCCTAATAATTCTACCATATCAAATGTAACCATTCCTGTTGTTTCAATTTCAAAAGAGGGGGCAGATATTATTGATAAATACATCAATTCAGGAAAGAAAGGTAAGCCCTGGCCTCATATATATTGCTTAGATGTTTTGATAACGGTTAGCTTTCTTTTGGATTCTAATTTTGGTTGTCAAGATGTTGATTAGCTTGTGTTGTAATCTACTTTTTTTATATTACATGCATTATAATTCATTTTAATGAGTGCTTTTGAAGTATCATTGAGATGTAATCCCATTTCTTGCTGGTTAACTTTTGGTGCAAACAAGAGGTCCTTGTTGCATATATAATTGGGTGTATTCTGTAGGAACCGTATGCCATTTGTGTATTTGTAGAAAGCTTTTAGATGATTCTTCATCTATTTATGGTTGGATCTCGATGATGTGCCTTCACCGCAAAAGGCATGTCAGGTTAATACTTTGAAAAAACAGTTAAGCAATGAGTTTGGGATGAAGGTTTAGTGTGATGCAACGAAGATAGAAGATCGGAGATTGATTTTCTCTTCAAAGTGTCAGTGGTAGCTGATGAGAATGTGGACTTAAATGCAGTGTTGGCTAACATCAAATGGCTTTTTTATTTGCAAACAATTATAGTGCCTCTGTAATTGATGCATATCTTTTGTTCTGATCTTATTTCTTGTTGTTTGTTTTATTTCACTTGGAATACTTTTGATATATGGAATCCTTTTCTTGATCCAGTGGAGCTGCTGTTATATTCGCCAGATCGCCCTATTGTGGACTACTCGGTGTCTTTCATATGGTTGATGGCTGTTGGAACAATCATTTGTGCAGCTCTTTGGAAAAAGTTTACTCAATCTAAGGAAAGTGACGACTATGAACTATCACAAGAGCCCCACTTCCCCCCCCCCCACACACAAAAAAAAAGCTGTCTGATATAATCTCAAATTTGACATGCTCAGCTTCTTATATTCTTTTAAATTCAGTTAGTAGCATTCTCAACATTGATTTTGTTTGGGCTATTTGTCTAAGCTTTTCAGCACTGCATCTTGATGATAATGTAGTAAATTTAGTTTACTCTGGCTGTTGGATTTTAGGTAACATAATTGGTAATAGTTGTTGGTCTTTCAAAACTTAGCTGCCTGCGTCACAAGAGCTGCCCCAGAAGTTAACATACATATGTCTGTGTAATCTTTTCACTACTCTGCCCTTCGCTTTTCCAAATAATTTATCCTTGATACATACTTCCTTTGGATACTTTAGTTCCTGACCAGTGCAATGCTTACATTTTCCCCTTCACTACCACTAATAGGGTGTCACCTACAAAGCATCTCCAGCGAAAAAAGAGGTATGCTGAAGCTAAACTGGATCCAGTAAGTCAAGAATTTAAAAGGAATGGAATAGAATGGGCTTTCTAAGTATACTTGGCCAGATTGATGGAAAAACTTTTGACATCGAGGAGATGGCTTGTTCTATAGATCCTTTTCCCTTAACGACAAAGGTAAAGGTGTGTGAGAGACATATTTATCCAGAGAAGAAATTGGAGAGGTCTTTCCCATTTTGGAGGATCTCAAAAACTGTCGACAATCTTTGTGGTGACAAGACTCAAATATTGAAGGCCTGTTTGGTTGGTGGAGCTACAATATATTGACTGAGTGGAAATGGTGTAGTGTTAGAAGACCTAATATTCTCAAGAGTGTCGCAAGGTGTGTAATTTTGAAAACTGCTATATTGAATATAGGGAAGAGGATGAGAAGGAATAGAAAAGCTTGATCAATCCCTCAAGCTTAGTTGGAAATTATAGTAATTACAAGTACTTACAATTTGGTAAGTGTATAATTCAAGATCAAATCAAATCAGATATAATCTGATTAAATCCCTAATCAAGCTAATAAAATTAAATAAACCCTAATCAATAAATCTTGTCATATCTTAACACACTAATTTTGCGGAACTCCTTGTTTGTGTTAAAATACAAATTATCTAGTATTGGAATGAAATATCCCCGAATAGAGCGGGGAATGGAACTGAAGATTCATATATGACCTTAGTTGATCTGATTTAAATATAGTTGAACGAGTGATCTATTTATATCTATGATTTATATTGGTTTTCCTATTTCTTTCTTGGTTTTCCTATTTCTAGTTCTTGTGTCAAATGTTGATAACACCCAATGATGCCTTGCTTGATTAATAGCTGTAATGTCTTAAAAAGTGTATGGTCTCCTTACAGGATGATGATATGACCGTCAAGGAGGAGGATGACAGTGAAATTCTGCACATTACTGCATGGACTGCTATTGGATTTGTCATCTCAGCATCCACATTTCTGGTGCTGCTTTACTTTTTCATGTCCACGTGGTTTGTCTGGCTGCTGATATTGCTTTTCTGTATCGGTGGAATCGAGGTATTCAAGTTCGTTCTTTCTCCTTCTTCTTTCGTCTAAGCCAATACAATTAGGTCTGATAAAACCATCTCATTTCATGGCACTGCTTATTTATGCTTTATTGTTGAATTAAGTTATAGTTTGGGGCCATGCATCTAGTATCTGACAAATGAGCAAGATAATGATATCATGCATCTGTTTGTATAGTATGCAAAGAAAATGGAATATAATGTCTAAAGATTTTTAGAAAAAATGTGTTTGTCAATGCCTAATAATATATAGTTTGATGTATTTTTTGAATTATTATGTTACTGAACTATAATATTCCTCCTTGCAATATTTTCCATGCCGTGTTTATAGTAGTTTTTCTTGCTAATCTAAAACTACTCAGGAAAATGATACAACTTTGTGCTTCGGTAGTAACTATTTCATAGCTGGTCTAATCTAGCATTCAAGTGGACAAATCTTTTGTCATGCTCCCACTCCCTGCCTTAGACTCCTGATAAAAATATTCAAAGAAGCTTCTAGGACAGGGAGTGCTAGCTCCTGGATGATGGATACAATCACATACCATGATGACTAACAAAGTAGATGATCAAAACAACTTTTTCTTCAGATCTAGGGAACTCTCAAGTCTTCACTAGTAATCATTGCTTCCCGAACTTCAAACGTAGAGCTTGGAAATAGATATAGATTTACAATTATTTAAAGGTTTTCCTCTCCTTAGAAAGGTTTTATAATGTTTTCCAACCAAAAATTCCAAATTGATCATTAAAGGGTTATCGTCCAGTGTTCAGCTCTCTCACATTTTGGCATAACACACTGGGACAACATCCTATGTAGGCCCACTCACTTGCCATGGAGATGTACTTGGTTTACATATTACTGGAAAAAAGGCACACACATGAGTGGATTACCTTTTCTATTCACTTGTTCCATATTACAAGGTTAAAATAGTTAAAAGTAAATGCCCATCAGTTTAATAGTTCAAATCAATCATTTGACTCTTGAATTGTGCTCCAAATGTTAAATGTTTCTTGATATGCAAAATTCATGCATTTCTGTGGAATTGTTGAATTTTCCTCTATAAGACTCTTAATCACCAGGCCAAATTTCCTTTTGGGCATGCGGAGTGAATTAGTAGCTTTGTAGTTGTAGTTATTTGAAACACATCAGCTGTGCCTAGTATATTGTTCTTTCATATTATCTTTTTAGTGGCCCTCTAATAATATTGTACTTGCACTCATCAAGCTCATTAATGGTAGGGGATCATTATGGGTAACATTGTCATGGAGCTATGCTTTCTTAACCGCAAAGTCAAGGGAATGCACCAGCTGATGAGGTGTATTAGGCTTAATATACTGGCTGCATCAAAGACCTTATGTTATTTATGATTCTAACTTCAGATCGTAGGAACAGTAGATTTTAGCCAACTTTTTGAGTCATAAATACATTTTCCATGATAATTGTGCCTTCCATAATCTTCTGAAAGGTTAACCTTTCCATCTGCTTATAGATGTAATATTGTAATTGTGATTAATATATGGACTTACAAATCCATATGCTTTAGTTAGCTTCCATTTTCTGTTAGTTGATATGCGCAAGTACATATGGTGCTTGGGAGGTTACTTACCTAAATTCTGACTACTTTTGATTACGCTTGATTTGTGCAGCATATGCACTTTCTACGTTTTGGAGCAAAACTAATTCTGGTTTGCATTTGGTCAACATTTTTTCTGGTTGTTGAATTTTTATTGTTTAATTTTTTGTTTCTTTCCAGGGACTGCATAACTGTATAGTGACGCTCATACTAAGGTATGATGTATTGACCCATTATGTCTATTTCATATTATGTACAGAATGTCTGATTAAATCCTTAACTATGCTTCATACAATCTTTTAAGCAGCAAATTTAGAGGTTGTGGAAAGAAAACATTGAATTTGCCGCTTGTTGGGGAGGTCACTATTCTGTCTCTAGTTGTCCTAACACTTTGTGTGGGATTTGCCATCTTCTGGGCAGTAAACAGGAAAGAATCATATTCTTGGGTTGGCCAAGACATTCTTGTAAGCTAATTTTATAATTTCCTCCTTAACTGAAAAACTGTTTGTGTGATGGACCTTTATTTGCAGTTGGATATTTAGTTGGTTTTATGCATCCTTATCACCAAGTCTCACTCTTCTAGATACTTACTCCAGCTGAAAACTGTTAAAAGTAAATGAAAACTTTATTTTCGCCAGGGGATTGCTTTGATGATCACTGTTCTGCAGTTGGCTCAATTGCCTAATATAAAGGTGTGTTTATAGCTTTTAAAATTCACCAGTGAACATAGTTGATTTCTTGTTTTGCTTTACCTATGTCTACTAATATACCTTTCATTTATGTCATTTCCTTTCTCTTTTAGGTTGCTACAGTGCTTCTCTGCTGCGCGTTTGTCTATGACATCTTCTGGGTTTTCCTATCTCCTGCTATATTCCATGACAGTGTTATGATTTCTGTAAGTTTTCTCTTTAGTTACAATTTTAAGCTGTACTGCTGATGTAGATATTTTGTCAAATCATATCATGAGTTAGATATCTAAATAAAGATTTGTATAAGAAAATGAAGAAAGTTAAATTAATTTAAATTTTTATTGTTTTTTAGTTTTGAGAAATGGTACTTTTTAGAAGCCAGAGGTTGGCAATGGAAGGTATGAACATAATGAATGTGTTCGGCTTTGCATTAATACACCATGTTTTATTTATTATACTCACACTTAATTATATGGATTTCACACCTATATACAGGTGTATCCTATTATCTCTTCCCAGTTTTCTTCCTCTTAATATTTTCAGCATGAAGCCTTTTTGGTCTTTGATCTCTAGAAAATTAAAAATTGTTCCCCTTTACAGGCAAGGTGGTGTTATACCACCTGTCTGTATGAAGTTTCAGTCTTTTTCTAGTTCCATTTTATAAGGTAGATAGGAAGGAGAACTTCCCTCTACTTGGTTTCTGTTCTTTCAAAATATGCCACTAATGTTGGGCATTAAAATTTTCTTTTACTCTGATGTCATTGCCTTCCTGCAACATGCATAAATGCACACCTTCAAAGTAGTAGCAGCTAAATAACCTTATTGAACACTTTTGGATATTTATCTTGTCGTTGTGGATTGTGGAACATTAACAAAATGCAACAAAATTATTTGATTGTTTTGCACAGGAACTAGGTAATGATTTTAATGAAGCTGCTCCGGATTGTTTAAAACATAAAGATGTACCTGTATGATTTAAATGTGCACACATGCATCTTTTATCTTTTGATGGTTTCAATGTTTTTTTTCTTGGTATATGTTAATTACATTTATGTGCTCAAAACTGGATGCTTTCATTATTAAGCTGGGTTAAACTCGCTTCTTGCCACACACTTCTTACCAGAAGATAATTTAGCTCTTCAGTATCTGTCACTAATTTTTCGGGTGGTTGGATTTGGCCTCTCTTGTAGGTTGCTAAAGGTAAGAAAGCTGGTGGAGAGTCAATCCCGATGCTTCTGAGAGTTCCTAAATTAACAGATCCTTATAAAGGATTTGATATGCTCGGTTTTGGGGATATTCTCTTCCCTGGTTTGCTAATTTGCTTTACATACAGGTATTTTTGCTCTTCAGTCATCTTGCAAAGATAATTGTTGCTCTCTTTTAGAAATGTAAAGATTAGCACATCACCTCGATTAAATGATAAGAAACTTCTATTTCGCTACCTACAATTCTCTACCTTTGTTCTTAAAGATATTCTTGTTATAGGCATCTATAAGGACAGTGAGTATATATGAATTTAGTCATGAATGTTTTGATATATGAAGCTCTAGGTTTCAATGGAAATTCTTATTTGTTATGCAAACATCTCTAATTATTCCAGTTTACAAGTGTTAAAATCATTCCGATGACAATGGTTAAAAAATGGGAAAACAAAAATTGGATAAATATTTGTAGGATTCAGCAGAGGATGTTTTCAAATCAACTTAGCGGCTCAGTTTGTCTAAATTCACTCGTTCTTTCTACAGAATGATGGCGATTTAGTTTTGACTTCTGATTTATCCCATTTGGACCTCTTGTTGATCTCCTTCTTGATATTTTTTGCAGATTTGATGAAGCTAAAAAGAAGGGGGTACTAAATGGATACTTCCTTTGGCTGATGATTGGTTATGGGACTGGTGGGTACCTCTCTTTTGTTTCTTCCTTCTTATTTTTTCTTTTATATGTTGTTCTTTTTGTTCTTTCTGCTTTTATATGCTCTTACTATGTTATTTCTTATCCAGACTCCACTTGTGTGATTATACGGGGTATTTTGTTGTTGTAGTGTGTTATTTCATATCCGTTTTGTCTTAATACATTACTGCTGCTCTTAGTTGTTTGAGACCACAAAAAGGGGTAAAATTGAGAAATAGCCTCATTTCATAATTGAAAATCATTTTGAGATTATCGCTCCAATGTACAATTCTTTCGTTCAATGCCTCTAATTATTCTAATAAAACCTCTGCTTATGATTCTGCACATATCTATGGAAATTGTTTTTGCGCCACATATGTTAGTTCTGATTTTTACGTGTGAATCATGTTTGATTATCTATCATTCTTTCTGAGTTTCTTTCTTTCCGTGTTTCTTTTTAATTCTTGTACTTTCTCCCTCCTTTTTTTCTTTTCTAATGCTGCATTTCGTTCATTCCTCGCCTTAATCAACCTAAAATCCGTGCAGGCCTTTGCATTACTTATGTGGGCTTGTTTTTGATGAATGGACATGGTCAACCTGCTCTCCTGTATCTCGTGCCATGCACATTAGGTATGACAAAATCGATGACCACTTAATTGAAATTGTTGTTTAGTTTTTTCATCGTTTTAAAACCTTTATCGTCTAGGAACTTGTGTGGTACTGGGGGCAGTGAGACGCGAATTGAAAGACCTTTGGACCAATTGCGATGAATCAAAACAAATGGCTGAAGCGCGTCTAGGAAGTGCTTGATAAAGTTTTTGAAGAATATAAAGGTGACAAAGCACAAGCCATTGGTATGTTTCATGCTGCAAAAGTTGTAAATAGAGTTTGAAGTTTTCCAAAGGAATACTTCACTATCCTTCTCTCTATGTATATTCAATCATTCAATTGATTAATTATGTAACATCACAAGAATCACAAAACAAGGAGAATGTTGTAACTCATTGAATTACTTTCAATAGTATATAATTCCCATTTTGTTTTACCATTTACAAATAGTAGAGAAGTTCCAATTTACTTTTGTACCAGGTAATTTACCCACGCTTTGTGCGGGCATAAATAATCTTTCTAAACTTTTGAACAACTTTTCCAATAATCGACAGTTATAAGAAAAAAAAGTAAATTTTAGTAGGTTTTAAAACATTTAACATAAATTAAATGATTTAACATTATCACATATTTAAAGAATTGTAAATATATATTGAATGATTAAAAATATCTTGAGATCTAATCATTTTTATCTTTTACATAATTTATCATAATATATGTTTGATGATATAATTGTGTTGTTAAAATTGAGTGATGTTTTTATATAGCAATTAAACATAATTTTTTCTATTTTTTTGTACATGAAAAATATAGAATCAGATAATTTTATGGTTAGAATAACTCCTTGTGAAAAAAAAAAAATTTATGTAAAAGTTTTCGATAATCAATATTAGTTATAAATACGTTAAGACCGTTAAAAATGTATACCACAACAACATAAATAAATTTTTTTAGAGACAATCTATTTGGCTGAGGTCAAACATTCACTACTTTTCGTTATTGTTACTTTGCTACTCTAACAAAATTTATAAAAAGGAGAAAAATTAATTTGAAACAACAGCAAAATAATATTGTTGACTCTTTTAGAAATTCATTCTTTATTAAAATGCTGCTTTGAAAATCCTTCTAGTTGCATTATGAAAGTACAAGTAGATCAAAATGTTGAATTCTAGACTCATGTTAAAAGAAATATTCTCGAACATTAAAAAAATTAAAAATGAGTCTAACCTAGATAATTCAAATGTTCAGCAATAACTTAGGACATAAAGGACAACAAACTATGTTAATAGACATATCTTTTGTAGCTTAAGATATTATTTTTATTCAGAGAATGTTTTGTTTCATATTCTTCAAATTAAGCTTGCCGAAAATAGTAATAACTCACACAAAAAATATTTAGAAGAGTTGAATGAGAAGGAAAAAAAGAAAAACTTTAAAAGGACGAAAGTTTTGTCCAAGTGAGCTCTCGTCACTAAAACAAACTATTGGTGGAGACTATTATCGATATTAGCAGCGACTGATTTTGCCACTAAAACATTCTTTTAGTGGTGGCATTATAGGCATTGGCAGTGTCTAATGTTGCCACTAAAACAATCTTTTAGTAGCGACTATTATAGGTATTAGCGGAGATTAATCTTGTCACTAAAACAAACTATTAGTGGAGACTATTATTGGCATTAGCAGCGACAAATGTTGCCACTAAAACATACTTTTGGTGGCGACTATTATAAGCATTAGCAGCGACTGATGGTGCCACTAAAACATACTTTTAGTGGCGACTATTATAGCCATTAGCAGCGACTAATGTTGCCACTAAAGTATTCTTCTAGTAGCAACTACTAATGTATTAGCAGCGACGAATGTTGCTTTTAGTAGCGACTATTATAGGCATTTGCAGCGACTAATATTGCCACTAAAACATACTTTTGGTGGCGACTATTATAGGCATTAGCAGCGACTGATGTTGCCACTAAACCATACTTTTAGAGGCGACTATTATAAGTATTCGCAGCGACTAATATTGCCACTAAAACATATTTTTGGTGGCGACTATTATAGCCATTTGCAGCAACTAATGTATCCACTAAAACATACTTTTGGTGGTGACTATTATAGGCATTAGCAGCGACTAATGTTGCCACTAAAACATTCTTTTAGTGGCGACTATTACAGGCATTTGCAGCGACGAATGTTGCCACTAAAACATTCTTTTATATATATAATGTTATGAAATTTATAAAATAATACTTATAACATATTAGTCATTTAAAGTAAAACACTACAAAGGAAGTGATAATTATAACATTTTATCATTTATCTTTCAATCAATCATCTTTAATTTGATTTTATAATTTTTTATTTTGCTTCCAGGAAGTGTTACTATTCGACATTTTTGAGGAATCAAATGCATAAACTGGTAGTACTAAATATTCTAATAAATAAATAATTGTTGGTGTAGAGATAAATAAATTGTAAAAGATTGAAAAAAATAAACAAATATTCTAATTCTAGCGTGTAGAAAGTTCAGCACTATCTTTGTGTTTTACATATATCATTTTGAAGTTCCCATTTAAATGTATCGTAAGTAATTATTAAAATGAAAATTAAATGGAAAATGTATCATATTGGACAACAATTCAACTCATTATATATACTTGAAAGGAAAAAATATTACACAAAACTATTCAGTTTGTCTGGTTGTTTTTTAAAAATTAACACACCAGAGTGATGAAGTTCAATTTGAAACTACACTTCCATTCCACACAGTGTCGAAAACACGTCTATTACTTCAAGAAAAATATTTACAACTTGCAGTAAACATGAGAAATCTGTCCATACTTCATATTAAATATGAACAATTAATTTATTGTGTAGTTATCTATTTCTTTGGGATTAAAAGATGTTGCAGTCTAGTCATTTTCCTCTATAGGTCATCTGGCACATCCTTGAACTTATGTCAAAAGTTTATTAATTTTTGTCTTCTTTTCCTGGTTCACTTTGCACATCAAGGTGCGATAAAATTTTTAAGATCTTTATGTGTTTACAATGACATATCAAATTTGAATTTTGACTTCAAGATATGGTAGTACAGATCTTTAAGGAATTCTTTTACTCTACTTTCAACAGTTTTAGTAGAGAAAACTTGCATGAATACTCAATTAACGTGTGTTATTTAATCTGTACTAACAAATACTTATAATAATAACTTTGAAGAAACATAAACAACAAATTTTAAAAGATATACTCAAAAACAATAATTAATAAAATAAACATAAATTAATGACTGTGAAAAAAAAAATCAAGATATGTAACAATAGAATGAAACAGAAAGGAAAAAATTGAGCCCACTAAATGCATTGTGTACCCTTAGGAAAATTATTCCCCTTCAGTATCCGAGATTTAAAGGAATAGATCCTCTCAGGATATGACGATTCCATTCATCATTGTATTGATACAAAAAACAATGGTAAAGTGAGTCACTGAACAGGAGCAAAAGAAGAAGTAGTACAAAAATTTTGTTGTTTTAAAATGAGAGAAAATCTCTATATTTATAAGCAACAAAGAATAGTGTGAACAAATATTTATTGTGTCTTATCAGAAAGGTCACAACTCTTTCGGAAAGGTCACAACTTTTCATAAAAGTCGCAACTATTCATAAAAGTCACAACTCTTCAAAAAAGTCACAATTCTTCAAAAAAGTCACAACTCTTCATAAAAGTCACAATTTTTCATAAAAGTCGCAACTTTTCATAAAAGTCACAAATTTTCATAAAAAGGAAAGACTAATTTTGGAAATAAATAAATTAAAAGGGAATCCTGGATTTTGGTGACGCCACGTAGGCAGGCCTAAGGTTCTCTTTTATATATATACTAGTAAAATTACCCGCGTTTCGTGTGAGAATTTAATATCACGGAATTTATAAAATAATACTTAAAACATATCAGACATTAAAACTAAAACACTATATTATCTTACATACAAGATTACATAGTAACAGACATTAATAATGTAAAGAAAAATGAAAATTATTACATCTTATCATTTAGCTTAATAACATAAGCATAAATTATAAATTAATGATTGTCAAAATATATACTAGGATCTGTAACATAAACAATAGTGTCAGTGAGCCACTCAACATCAAAGTATACAAATATTTAATTGGGAAGAAGAAGAAGAAGAAGAGGTTCAGAATTTTCGTTGTGTTAAAATGAAAGGAAATCCCTCTATTTATTGACAACAAAGGGTAATGTGGACAAATGTTTATTGTGCCTTATCAAAAATGTTACAATTATTTGGAAAAGTTACAACACTTCGGAAATGTCACAACCTTTCATAATAGTCACAACTTTTCATAAAAGTCGCAACTTTTCATTAAAGTCGCAACTCTTCATAAAAATCACAATTTTTCATAAAAGTCACAACTCTTCATTAAAGTCGCAACTTTTCATAAAAGAGAAGACTAATTTTGTAAATAAATAAATTAAAAGAGAATTCTGGTTTGTGGTGTCGACACGTAGACAAGCCTAAGGTTCTCTATTATATATATATATATATATATAATATGATATGATGATTAGCAGATGTTAACCTTTTGATACTCCTTTTTGGGACTCCTTTGGACATTTTGTGAATTCCAAAACGAGGTTCAAATTATTACATAGACAAAATTACTAGGCGATTTCTTCCTATTTGTCCTAATATTGGTGTACAAATTTATCTGGTATCTATTGATGGTGGGAGGTAACAAATACCCTATGAAATTAGTAGAGTTGTTGGTGGGAGGTGACAAATATGAAGTATTTCGTGGAATTAGTTAAGGTGCATGCAAGTTGATCTGGGCATAAAAATAAAAAATAAAAAAATCCCTCACATGGATTTAATTAAAGATCTAGTGTATACCATAAAAACTTATAATANGTTCCACAAGCTTCGAAACCATAACTGGAACTACTCCTAACTCATCCTGAGCTAGGATTTATGACTGCTCAAAGTTGGCCAAAAACTCACTGATTTCCACACTTAGCCAAATTTCCAGATTTTTGAACTTAGCCAAATTTCCAGATTTTAAATTTTTCCAAAAAAATGACTATTTCCAAATTTCAAGCTTCTTCATATTCATTTTAAATTGTCGGATGTTACATTAGTAGAGAAAACTTGCATGATACTTAATTAACGCGTGTTATTTAATATGTACTAACAAATACTTATAATAATAACTTTGAAGAAACATAAACAACAAAGTTTAAAAGATATACTAAAAAACAACAATTAATAAAATAAGCATAAATTAATGACTGTAAAAAAAATATATATCAAGATCTGTAACAATGGAATGAAACATAAAAGAAAAAATTGAGCCCACTAAATGCATAGTGTACCCTTAAGAAAATTATCCCCCTCTAGTACCCGAGGTTTAAAGAAATAGATCATCTCAGGATAGGACGATTCTATTCACCAATGTATTTATACAAAAAACAATGGTGAAGTGAGTTACTCAACATGAGCAAAGTACACGAATATTTAATTGTGCAAAAGAAGAAGAATTAGTTCAGAATTTTCGTTGTTTTAAAATGAGAGGAAATCTCTCTATTTTTAAACAACAAAGGGTAGTATGAACAAATATTTATTGTGCCTTATCAGAAAGGTCACAACTCTGTCGGAAAGGTCACAACCTTTCATAAAAGTCACAACTTTTCATAAAAGTCGCAACTCTTCATAAAAGTCACAACTCTTCAAAAAAGTCGCAATTTTTCATAAAAGTCGCATTTTTTCATAAAAGTCACAAATTTTCATAACAGGGGAAGACTAGTTTTGGAAATAAATAAATTAAAAGGGAATCCTGGATTCTGGTGGCGCCACATAAGCGGGCCTAAGGTTCTCTTTTATATATATACTAGTAAAATTACTCGCGCTTCGCACGGGAATTTAATTTCACAGAATTTATAAAATAATACTTAAAACCTATCAGACATTAAAACTAAACATTATATTATCTTACATACAAGATTACGTAGTAACAAACATTAATAATGTAGACAAAAATGAAAATTATTTCATTTTATTATTTAGCCTAAATAACATTAGCATAAATTATTAATTAATGATTGTAAAAATACATATCAGGATCTGTAACATAAGCAATAGTGTCAGTGAGCCACTCAACATGATCAAAGTATACAAATATTTAATTAGGAGGTTCAAAATTTTCGTTGTGTTAAAATGAGAGGAAATACTTCTATTTATTGACAACAAAGGGTAGTGTGGACAAATGTTATTGTGCCTTATCAGAAATGTTACAACTATTTGAAAAGGTTGCAACACTTCGGAAAGGTCACAACCTTTCATAAAAGTTGCAACTCTTCATTAAAGTCGCAACTCTTCATAAAAGTCACAAATTTTTCATAAAAGTCACAACTCTTCAATAAAAGTCGCAACTTTTCATTAAAGTCACAACTTTTCATAAAAAAGAAGGCTAATTTTGGAAATAAATAAATTAAAAGGGAATCCTGGTTTGTGGTATCGCCACGTAGGTGGGCCTAAGATTCTTTATATATATATATGATATGATGATTAGCAGATGTTAACCTTTTGATACTCCTTTTTGGGACTCTTTTGGACATTGTGTGAATTCCAAAACGAGGTTCAAATTATTACATAGACAAAATCACTAGGCGATTTCTTCCTATTTGTCCTAATCTTGGTGTACAAATTTATTTGGTATCTATTGATGGTGGGAGGTAACAAATACCCTATGAAATTAGTTGAGTTGTTGGTGAGAGGTGACAAGTATAAAGTATTTCGTGGAATTAGTTAAGGTGCATGCAAGTTGATCTGGACATAAAAAAAAAAAAAAAGATCCCTCACATGGATTTAATTAAAGATCTAGTGTATACCATAAAAACTTATAATATTACTAGTGGAACTTTTATTTCATTTCAAAAGAGGGAAAGAATATATAGCGTCAGCCTTTGTTGAAAGTGAAAAAGTATTTTCCAAATTCCATACACATTGGTATCGTAGAACAACAAACACTATTCTTCTTCTTCAACAACTTTGAGCTTCAGATATGAAATCGTCTTTGTTACGAGTACAAATCCAAATTTAATCGGAGTAAAGAAGTGAAAGAAGCATCCAGGAATTAGCATTGCAGTACTACGTACCTCTGGTTTTCTACTCATTTGAGCATGTAAGTTTGAATTTACAAATCTTTGGGCAATTGTTTATAAATTTTATGCAGAGCGTGTCTTTTTTGGTTTTTGAAATTCTATCAGAAGTTATAAAGTTCTGAAATTTTGGGAAAAGAAATTACTTATTCCGTTTACTTTTACTTGTTTGGACTTTGCAGATGCTTAAGAAACAATAATTGATATGAGTATTTTTACAATATTAAGTATTGGAAAATGATTAGGGAAATAAGTAATTAATACTCCATGTTAAAACATGGGAAAAAATCGTCTTTATTTTATATGTTAGAATTGACAAATAAAAATTAAAATCTATTTTTGGAATAATGGACAAGTAAAAGTGAACCGAGGGAGTATTAGGTTAAGATCTTCAAAATTATGGTCAGCTGAGCTATTTGTTCTTCCAAGATGTAGCATAAAAGAGTTCTGCTACATTCATGTTAAGAAAAGAAGAAGATGAATGCACTACGCTATAATGTGTGTCTATATATAGCTTATACCCAAAAAAAAAGAAGGGAAAAGGGTCTCATATCCCCCCTCAACTTTGCGATTTAGAGATGATATATCCCTCGTTACAAAAGTAGCTCACATATAACCCCTATCGTTACATAAATGGACCTGATTATTTGATAGGCCTAGTAGATTAGTTAACTTTGACTTATTTGCCAATCTATTTATTCTAGGGCAAGCAATCAGTTCTAATATAGTTATTTCTACTTCTACCAGCAGTAAAGAGATCAAGATAACTGACATGGAAAACGTTCTGAAGGGTGAAAGAACTTCCACCTCAATTGATGAGGAAGTGGTTGGTTTTAAGGATGATGCTGAAAACATAATTCAACAATTGACGGGTGGAACGAAGGAACTAGACATTGTCTCGATTGTTGGAATGCCAGGACTAGGCAAAACAACTTTGGCTACAATGGTTTTCACTCATCATTGTATTGATAAACACTTTGACGTTCGAGCATGGTGCTCTATTTCAAAAGAATATAATTTGAGGAAGGTGTTCTTAGAGATTCTTAAACAAGTTGTAGGCAGTGTGGATGGTATACGAAATGAAGACATGCCAGACAAGCTGCGCAAGAGTCTAATGCACAAGAGATACCTCATTGTTTTAGATGATATATGGGAAGTTGAGGCTTGGGAAGAGTTGCAGTTATCTTTCCCCGATGATGAAAATGGAAGCAGAGTAGTGCTAACAACTCGAGATGAGGAAGTGGCTAGGCAGCTTAAGCACCACAGTGATCCATATTTTCTTCGATTTCTCACTGTGGATGAGAGCTGGGACTTAATTCAGAAGAAAGTATTTCAAGGAGAGATTTGTCCCCCAGAGCTACTTAAAATAGGATTACAAGTTGCTGAAAACTGCAAGGGATTACCTCTTGTGATTGTTTTGATTGCTGGAATTATTGCAAAGCAAAGGGAAGCCTCTTTGTGGCTTGGGTTCGCAGAAGATTTAAGTTCCCATGTATTAGAAGAGCAAAGCATGAAGATAATAGAATCAAGTTATGACCATTTGGAGGACCATTTAAAATCTTGCCTGCTTTACATGGGATTGTTTCCAGAAGACCATCAATTTCCAGTATTCAATTTGCTAAACTTGTGGATAGCGGAAAATTTTATACACAGTGTGGACACAGAGAATGTTGAAGAAGCATCTAAAATTTGCTTGAATGATCTAGTGAACAGAAGCTTAGTTATTGTTTCTCGAAGGAGAGAAGATAACGGTGAGATAGAATACTGCACTGTTCATGATGTAGTGCATGAGTTTTGCATGAGGAAACTTACAAAAGAAAAGTTTATGCAGTACCGGCCTTCAAAGGAACCCCAATATATTAGGTTTATCCATGATGATCTTGTTCACCAATTGTTGCAGTATACAAAATCATTGGATAGGATTCCAATGTTGGCAGGCTTGAAGGAAGGAGAGTCTTTTGCTCAATGTCATGATAGGTCTCTTAAGTTTATTGCTCATCCAAAGTCCCGTGTTTGGGAAAAGACTTTTCCTTTACTCGATAACTTAAGATTTATTCGGGTGTTGCATTTGTCAGATGTCTATTTGGAAAGACGTTCTTGGACTACAGCAGTGCAAGCAGTAACTCACTTGAGATATCTTGCAATTTGTACCCAAGAATTTGATTTCCAGTGGGTATCACACCTACGCTATCTACAAACTTTGCAGGTGGTGGGGAATAGTGATTTTTCAAGGCGTTTCGAGACATCCCCTTCTATTTGGAATATACAGGATTTTTCCTTCAAATGGGAAGACAATGATCGAGCACTGTTCGAAGAATCTTCATCAACTTTGTTACCAGACTTGAAGACTTTTGGGAAGTGTCGTATATACTTGGCTGATAAGACTCCGGAGTTCTGGTGGAGATTTCCAAATATTGAACAACTCAAGCTCCACTTTATTGAACCAGGTTATGAAGTTGATATGCCTAATCTTGAAGAACTCCCACTTCAATCTCTCGAACTGTGTTTTTCACGCCCGATTTCAGGCTACAAATCCATTGGACAGGCCCGCTGTGTTGTCTTCCCTTCAAATCTAAAGGATTTGTCCCTTGATAGACTTTGCCTAACAGAAGAAGCTTTTTCACAACTTGCAAGTCTGCGAAACCTTGAAAGTCTCAAACTACGTAATATATACTTTAAGCCGGAAAGTAGATTCAGGCAGGCTGGATATAGCATATGTTGGGATGTCAGTGATTATGAGTTCCTAGCACTCAAATACTTTCTTTTACAGAATATTCTCGTGACAGAATGGCGCTCCTCAGAGTCATCCTTCCCTGTGCTGGAGAAATTAATTATAAACAAATGCACAATTCAGTGTGATCAGATCCCTTCTAGCTTTGTGGATATCCCGACATTGAAGTTGATTAAGTTGATTGGCTGCAACTACTCACTTGAGAAGTCAGCTTTCAACATTAAAAATGAAGTGGAAGAGATCGCAGGATGTGATAGTCTCCAAGTTCATATTCAGTATCAACCAGACAGTAAGTTATATCATTAAGTGCCAGTTTAACCATGGATAGTATTCCAGAAAACTATTTGGACTTGAGAGAAACTTTATTTAGGTAAAAAATAATTCATTCAGGTAACATTTTGATTTTTCTCTCTATTTTTCTTTCTTTCTTTATAGGATATGCAGATGCAGATTTTGCAGCAGAATGCTTCAGTGTTTGGGATCAAGAAAACAACCGTAGCTCACTGACGCCTTTTGACTTGAGGTTGCAAATGACTTATGTTCCCATGTTTGTAATGACCTATTAGTTTGTTTTGAGTTTTAGAATCCCTTTCCCTATTTGAGACTTGCAGTATGTTCATTTGGTGTTTTATGACTTGTGGGTATGGGGGGGCATGGGTTCCAAGAGGCTCAGATGAATTTTGGAATGTTAGAACCGAAGTCAATGTTGTGATGAGACGGGCTCGAATTCAAGATTTGAGTAGGTTCATAGGATGAGTTTGAACTTGTACATATGTTTGCACTGCAACTCGAGAGGTTCAGTGAGATTTGGCCTTTTGGGTGCTAATATCCTATTTCAGTTGTACCCGTTTTTTTTTTACTAGTGCATCAGGTTTTTGTGCTTTGTGATCATGGGAGGAGGAGTGGTGATCGCGTAGGGTTGTTTTACCTGGGATTGGTTGACACAATTGTGGTAAAGAATCAGCTTTACTTATATCGCATCATAACTCTTATTCGCGCATTTTATTTAGTTGTTGGGTTGAATCTGTGCATATCTTCTCTGTAGGTTGGTTCTGTGCATTTTTTTTATAACAATGTTCAGTTAGATATACTTCTATGTTGTTATTCTATGTCTGTTGAGATCACATATGCTAATCAGGATGGAACACAAGCATTTGAAAGACCAACCCTCATTACTATCAATGATACTTGTTGAATACACGTTATATTTTGTACTCATACTACACTTATTGCATTTTTTGTACAGTAATGTATACCCGTGATAGTGGCTGTCATGACTGAGTTTAGAGTTTGCTTGGAGATGTCAGGGTGAGCTACTTGGCTAGTTCGTAGCATTGTGGACTCACTCTCTTATTTTAATTTACTGGTAATGTTCTGTTTTCATCCAGTGTATCAAGAAGTACCCCTGAGAATTCTCCAGGTGAGATCCATTGAGAGACTTAATCGGGCATTCTTCGAGTTCGAGGATGATGATGGTTGCTTCTGGGCGGGGGAGGAGCCATTTAGAGCCAAGGGGTTCGTCTGAACCATCTTTGACGAAAACTTACACTGTTATATATAGTAAATGTGTAATACTTTGACTTCTTCATGTGTTTACTTTTTCATATTTTGAAACTCTTAGTAAAAGTCAAGGTTCCGCTATTGCTTCTGGGATGAAAAATATTGCAGATGTTGATTAAATTGAGGAGATGCACGAAGTCAACTTGAGGATTCAGCTCTGAACATTAAAGAAGAAGTAGAAGGGTGTGTTTGGTATGAAGGAAAATGTTTTCCTTTTTCTCATGTTTGGTTGGTGAATAGAAATATTTTCCGGAAAAGATTTTTAGTGTTTGATTTATGAATGAAAAATATTTTTGAGAAATATCTTTTATTTTTACTAGAGTAGAAAATAATTTTTGAAATTGAAAATATTTTTTAAAAACAAACTTAATTTTTTTTTTTGG
>NW_026036338.1:900108-1034365 GCF_019186545.1 Solanum stenotomum
TATATATATATATATATATATATATATATATATATATATATATATATGTAATGTGTTTTTAGATCCCAAAATTCTTCTTTCCATTCTTCCAAAAAAAAATTCTCAATTTTTGAATCAAACTTGTCGACAAATTGTACTGATCATACAACATGAACATGTCTATCTTGTTGAGACATTCCAGAATCTGAGAAAGTGATGTGAGGTATAAACGATACAAAAGTGATGAAATTGTCGTTGGTCAAAATATTGATTTGTGAATCTCAAATCAGTCATTGTAACTGAATTAAAGATCGATGAGTTGAGGAAAAATTTGGAGATCTGATACATCGTTGAGGTGAAGAAACAAGAGTTTGGATTTTCAATATATCTGCTATGCATTGATACAACAAACAAAAAAAGTATGAAGAGATGCATAACTTTGATGGATTATTCATACCTTTTATAATGTTGTGTAGTCGTTTTTTGAATTTTGTTTCTGAAATGGATAATTGTGTATTTGTTCATACATGATTTAATATATGTATTAATGTGCTACATATTTATTGTATCAGATACATAGCTACACGATCTTCACATTGTGCCTTAAACTAAACAAACTTTTGATAATAACATTTATGTAACACCATTTATGAATTTGATACATACTTGAGTGACACTTAAATGTTTCAGATGCATTGTTCTGTGTCAAGATCGCTATTATGTAGTCATGACATGATATTATGTATCAATTTCTTAATCATTTTCTTAGATGTCTATCTATAATAGAAAAAGACAGTATCAACAGATCCAGATATAAATTTTTTCTATCACACATGTTTAGCTATGAAAATAGTAAGGTTTTTGGTACTATGTGCAGATGCATATCCTTCTAAATTTGAATAAGGTAGAAGATACATATCTGTACCTAGATACATAATAAATGATACATTTGATAGAAGTTTTGTATCAAGTATCAAAACTAATTAAGGTTATGTATCAAAACTAATATTTGAACATGATACACTATACATAATAAAATTATAATGTATCGTAGTGTTGAAACAAAGACATTATACATTAATTAAGAAACAAAATTAACTAGATACATTAAAAATTTAGTTAATGTATCACAAACTATAGCCGTAAGATAATTTAGTAATTTGAACACGATACATTGTACATGATAAAATTGTAATGTATCATTATGTTGAAACGAAACCATTATACATTAATTTAAGAAATAAAAACAACTGGATACATTAAAAATTTGAACTCATATATATAAAAAAAAAAGATGAACAAGTAGAAATCGAAAAAAATAATCTGATTTGTTTCGACTTCTCCTTCTCAACATTCACTTTAGAACTTTAGAAAACAAATGCACATCCTTCTTTTCCTTATCCTTCTCAACGTTCACTCTTGTATCTTTTTTTCACTGTTAACAATGGCATCATCCATGGATCTCGATCCAAAGTCCTTACTAGAGCCACCAGTAGATCGATTTTTTTTGCCTTTTTTAGCATTTTTCCACAGTCGATTTAGAAGTCGAAGATGCTTCCTTCTTTGACTAATTGGGTAGCCCAATATTGAAATATGGACCTTCATCTATATGTATCAACGATTTTTGAAGATGAAAAACTAGAAAAAATTGAAACGTGAAGTTATGGAAAGAGATCTACCTCTTGAATAACTTTAAATCATTAATTGGAAAGAGAAAAGATTTGAAATTCAATGGATTAATGGGGTAATTATGGAGAGATTTGTGGCGTGAAAAAGGGAGAAAAATATTGTGGGAATTATGTATCTGGCAGTTGTGTTGCGCTAAAACAAAGGGATTTTGAAAAAAATTAGAACTGATAGGGAATAAAGGAAATTATGGAAAAAAAAGATGCATATATAGGTAATTTTTCCATCTTTTTTGTATGGAGTGGAGTAGTGGACATGTGAATAGCCCAATACTGTTTCTCCATTAAGGCCCAATAAATATAGATAGATGGGCTACTCCATCCTCAACGAGGCAGCCTTATTACTCATTCTGACCCAACTCCCCTTCCATTTTCAAATTAGATATTCAACTAGGCTCAACTTTGATCCATTTTAATCAATAGCAGATTAATTTGACATTTAAACTTATATCAAAATAAATAAAATAATAATGCACAATCATCTTTTTTTCTCTGTCGTCCCTAAGTATGATTTTCTATGTTGATAATCACATTGTTATTTCTGTAAGGGTATTTTGAGTTATTGAATTTTCACGAATTACAAGATTTGAAAGATAGACACAATAATTTTATTCACTTTGCCTTTTTTTGTGTATATGAGTTTTTCATTCGATATTTGACTTCTCTCACATCACATGAGTGAGGTCTTTGAGTTTTTTAACACTTTATTGTTTTGTCCCTTCCCCGTATTATACTAGTGTCATTTCAAATAAGGTGTCTTTTTATGATTGAAAAACAAGTTACTAGAACAATCTAGTTACAAAATTTTAAAATGATGTTATATGTTTAATTTAAGAGTCTAAAGAATTGGATAGATGAATTCCCCTAAAAGGCAAGAATATAGAATGTTTGTTGGTTTGAAAAGGAATTGGTAAGAGCTTAGTCATATATATTGTCATGAAAGAAGAAAACTATAGTATAGTATGTGACAATAACTTGACACCAAATGAATGTGTTTTACTATGGAAGCAAAGTGATAGATAGAGAGCCTCTCCCACCTTTATTAAAAAAAAAACTAAATCCATTTACAACTCCCTCCGCTCTCTCCCCCGCATCTTAAAACAACCAAACAACACTACTCAAACTCTTTCACAATTCCCTTCCTAAATCTCCAAATTTCAACTTTTACTCCCTGCTAGTTACTCGTCTCAGCTCAACTCGGTCCGTCGGTCGGTGAGCCGGACTTATCTGGATCTGGCCGGAATATTTGTCTTCCCGCCAACATATTGATTTTCCCACTTCTCTCACAGGTCAGTTCTTCTCTTTTTGCTTCTTATGAGAAATGTTAAAATAAGTTTGACATGTAGATCTATTTCATGTTACTTTTTTTGTTGAATCAATATGGATTTGTTAAATGCTTGATCCGTTTCAAATTCAATACTATCTGGATAGGGAAGTTGTTGTCATGCAAAAAGATTTGATTTTTATCGGTTGGATAGTGAGATCTGTGCTTTCTAAATTTTGCATTTTCATCATCTCTGCTTGGAATGATAGGGAGAGGTGAAGTCAGGACTTATTCAGCTGCTGCTGCAGTAAGAATTGAAAAAGAACAAGTGCATTTGTTCAGTAAGTTACTTATTCACCACTGCCTTTTATATACTCAATATGTATGCAGATTTAGCTTTTCTATTTACTTGCAGCCATGTTTAGTTATCTCTGGGTATCCATTATAGATGTGTGCATACTGTTACTGATACATCAAGTTGAGTGATCATTAAGTACCCCACACCCGTGTTACACCCATTTGACATCTAGGGAATGAATGAATGATACATGCAATGTACATAATTGTTATGCAGCAGATGTGGTTTGGGTTGATGGTAGTTTCATATCAAGGTTGAGAAAATGTAGGATCTGGTTGACTTGTGCATGTATTTCACTTGATGTGTTTAAGCTGTTTGAACTAGCTATTAGAGTGTAACATTAAATGGTATATGAGATAGTCTTGAAAAGATACAAATGAGCTAATATAATTCTGATTCTTAAATTATATTTGACAAGTACACCGCCAGAACTTTTTCTTACTCTGTTGCCTTACTTTGATTACTTATTTGTTTTCCCTTCTATTTTTCTGTTCTGATATATGGTTGCAATCACCACGTTTCTTGTATTTAGGTGAGTTTCTTTAGAGCTGAAATACTAAGCAGTTGACTCATGAAGAACGGTATGGCAGAATGCGCTGTCTGTCATTCCAAGCTGGTTTCTCCAACTGTAAAAACCATTTCAAGGGCATATGATCGACACAGAAGCAAGATTTCATCAAAGCAACGTGCTCTCAATGTCCTATTGGTTGTAGGAGATTGTATGCTGGTTGGTTTACAGGTAGCGGTCCTTTTCAAATGTTCTAATTGTTTATTCGTATTCTTCTCAGTTATCAGAAAAAAAGTTCTTAATTTTTGCATGCAAATGATAATATCCTACCAGTAAAGTGTACACTCATTAGGCATCTTGATTTTGTGTGGATTGTGCTCTTTCCATAACAATCACCATTTGACTTTTTTTTTATAAAAAACTTCTGCTTTTCTATCGAATATAGTTAATTATAGCTGTCACCACATATCTTTTGCCACTTGCTTCCTTCAGCAAAGCATTTAAATTTGCTGCTTAAAAATGAGAAAGACATGTCTAACCCAGTATTTTATTTCCCTTTTCAGCCTGTTTTAGTATTTATGTCGAAAGTGGATGGAAAATTCAAGTTTAGTCCCGTAAGTGTCAACTTCTTGACAGAGGCGACAAAAGTCGTCTTTGCAATAATAATGCTTTTAATCCAGGTACACTATTTTTATGTTTTTTTTGTTTTACTCCTAAGAGTTTCTTTTTGATAGCTCAATTCATGTTTCTTGTTGGAATGTTTCTGCAGGCCAGGCATCAAAAGGTTGGAGAAAAACCACTTCTTTCAATATCCACATTTGTACAGGTAAAATGCCATTGGTGTGAGTGTTGTAACTGCTCTTAGTTCTCCTGGGTGGGTTAAAACCTAGTTTATTGCTCATCATGTCCTCGTAATAGCAACATTCTTGCATATGCTCTTTATGATAATTTAAAGTTTGTAGGTGATGTAATATCTGAGGAGCCAGTCTCTCAATCGAGTCCTCTTCTTACATGATTAACCTATATCCATGTATGACACTAAGGATTTGAAAGATGCCTAGCTTGGATGACTGTCTTGGACAAGGGTATTGTTGCTTTTGGGCGCAGAAAGCTTTAAACAGCTTTCCAAATCGTCAATTTAATTTCTGTGTAAGATCCTGCAGAGAAGAAAGATATCATGAGTTAAATCCCACCGGAGACAAAATCATTAGGTGGTTTCTTCTCATCTGTCTGCCAAAGTTGTTACTGGTGGGAGGTGGCAGGAGGTGGTAGGTATCCCATTGAATTAGTCGAGGTGTGCACAAGCTGGCCCGGACACCACAATTTATTTTTTAAAAAAATAGATATAATGAGTTGTATAAAAGGGAAAAGTTTTACCACACCTCTTATGGTGTTTGCCAAAGCTCCAAGGTGGGGAACCACACATACAAGAAGGAAATTTGAGCTTAATGCAAATGGATGGGTGTCAAGATAGATAGGATATTATGGTTTAAGGGAACTGCCATCGTGAAGAGCTGCTAATGATATTATGCAGTAAAGAAATGGTGCAAGATGGATATTACACTTGCCTGGGACATTCTTTGTATAGTTGATATTGGATAAAAGAACTAAATGCTTCTCTTCACTGGGTATAGTCTGCTGAATAGAAAATTCAAGAACTACTACAATTCCTCTTGTATATCAGGACGCCTTCCTTCATTTATTCATTCCACAGAAGAGTCAATATGTTGCTGTGAGTTCTACCTTTCTTCATATCAAGATCCCAGGCTCTTAAGTATGAATATTATCTCCATAAGAGTGAAACAGGAATTAACATAAGTAGAGAATAATAGCAATTCTTCCTTATCAAAAAAAGAGAATAATAGCAATCCTGCCCTCTTTTTTTCGGTTTCTGTTTGTAAATGATTCATCAGCATTATTAGATGCTGATGTTTTTGGAATGAATGCAAGTTAACTTATTATAAGAAAAACATAAGTTGAGAATATGATTACATTGTGTTGATCCAAAATGTGGAGAATAAGGATGAAGACATTGAGTTGATCCAGATACACAGAAACTTTTCTAGTATTGTCAAAGAATAGTTTTATTGGGACAAATGGAAAAGACATGCTGGACATTGAGATAATTTGGACCGACCTTGGAAATTAGAACCTTCTCATATATCTACATACTGTTCGAACTGCAAGTTTTGTCATGCTTGAGTTTCCTTTGATTGACCTTGGAAGTTGGACCCCCTTCATATTTCTACGTAGTGTCAAGCTGCCAAGTTTTGTTGTAGATGAGTTTTGTCTTCTCCGTATAGACAATTCAAATTTGCACTTGGCCGGAAAAGGAAAACTTCAACCTTTTTACTTAGCTTTGCTCCTTTTCTTTCAGTTGTCAGTTTGTCTGATGTGAAATAGAAACATCATTTAGGTGACTAATTGATGCTTTCAAATAACTGGTTTTCCTCTTTCTTAAGCTTCTATGCAACCTAAGGTCCATAAACAACAAGACCATGTCAGTGAGGGGTGGAGAGGGGAAAAAAAGGAAAAAATGTAGGATATTTATTGAAAGATCTCCAGTTGATGTCACTTAGCAAAAGAAAACAATGGAGCTCCAGTTGTTGCCTTTCACAGTTGTGTATATGGTTGGCAACTTGATAAATGCCAGTAAATAGCTCCGGCTGAGTCAAAGAAACAATTTATACATACTTTGACACTTGCTTGGTGTCTAGTTATGAAAAAATTGACTTATCAAAAAAGATTCTAAGACTTTTGATACCTTGTAGATTGTTTGACTGCATGAGAGCTTCACTTTTCTTTGTTGCACTGTCAGTTCCATTTTAAAATTGACTAATTCTTATCTGCATCCTGGTTAACTTTTTTGTCCTTCACCATTCTATTAAACCACCACTTCAGCTTCTTAGAGAATTGATGTTGTCAGTCGTTGTATAGATTTCAGATTCTATGTTGACTACTTGATAGCTGTTGTGTGTAACTGAAATCTTACAGTCTTGACATGCATGTGTTAGTTAGTTTCCATGTATTGTTGTGCAAACATGCTACCAAGTCATTCAACAGGCTTACTATTAATTGATAATTTACATCCATTTTTTTTTCTTCAGGCTGCACGAAACAATGTGCTTCTTGCTGTACCAGCACTACTCTATGCCATAAATAACTACCTAAAGTTCATCATGCAGGTACTATTTGTTGAGCTTTTCTGTGCTTGTCAGTTCTCTGAGTAATTCCCATAGTTTTGTTATTTCATCCAGTATCGTACATTTTGCCTCTGCATTTTTACTTGTACTGTACATAGCTACAAAGTTGGAACACTGTCTTGTTGCATCCATGGTATTCATAGAGAATTACAGATGTTCCATGAGAAAAGTTGCTCTAAAACTTTACCTGTTTGTCTCAAAACTTGGGATATATCCAGTACTACTTTCTAAGGTTACATATTGACTTCTGAGCTAGGCAGTTGGATTTATACCTCAAAATAAGAAATCTGAATGCTGCTTGAGTACATAGAGTGATGATTCCATAGAGATTGGTATTTGTTAATAACTAATAACAAACTTCTATCTCTGGCGTCAATGTACTATGCTGGTTTTGCAAGAATGCTTCTGTGCACAATATTTTCTGCTGGCTGTCACTTTGTCCTTAGCACGACTAAGAATTCTAAATAAGGGAGGCTGCTGAATAACCAATTACCATTGTTAGAGACCCTACTGGAAGAAGGTCTGGCATGTATAGACAATTAGACATGCCATATCATGGTGCTGTAGAAGACAAGTGATGTCTTGACTCTTCCCTCTCATGGCTTAGATGTAAATGAAGAACTAAATTCATTTTTCGTAACTCTGTATCGGTTTATGGGTTCTTTTCTATACATCCCCATTCACTTTATCAGTTATTGAGACACCTCTATAAAAGTTGTTTCATGTTTGGCTTGGAGTCTACTGAGTCATGAATACATATTTGATTGACTGTTCTTCTACTATTAAGATCTTTTCACTGCCCAATATAACATTAAAGTCACAGCTTACTAGCTACCGGGCTATACACTCTGGAATTTCTTTTACCACAGTTCTCCTTTTTCTCATATTTTCCCTCAAATATTTTTGTACAGTTATATTTCAACCCAGCAACAGTGAAGATGCTAAGCAATCTGAAGGTAACTGCTATATTTGAACACTTCTACAACTTATCATCTGATTGTGTTTGCTGCTTTTGCCGATTTTCTACTGAATTCTTCAATTACTTTATTGACTCTGGTTCTTCTTCTTTCTTTTCATCATCTGCTACATTTTGATTTTGGTGGGATAGAGTTACCTGGTCCTGTATTGGTGGGAGGTAGTAGGAACTCTGTGGAATTAGTTGAGGGGCGCTCGATCTGGCTAGACACCACATTTGTAAAAATACAATGTAGCTAAATTCAGTTAGCACAATCCAACTTCATCCCTGTATTCACCAACTCTGGATGAAACCTAAATTTGGATCAACTTCCATACGGTACGGATATCTCCCCAGATCATTTGGGATTGAAACGTTATTGTTGTTGCCATTGTTTCTTGATCCAAATCTGTTTGGATTAGATTCCACAATTTTTGGTTCAGGACTGGACTGAAATTGCCCCCATCTTAATCTGTATTATGGAAACTGCCAGTGCATAGAACTATTTTCTTTTTACAATTTCAAGCAATGTGGGTTGGAAGTCCATGAAGCACTCTTTGTTAATAGCTTGCAGTCTTTAGCTGGTGCTTAATCTAATGAAGGAGTTGTTTTAGCATCTTTCTAGAATGTCCAAAGTTATCTGTTAACATCCTTCTTACAGGGCAGAAAAAAAAGGACTACTCTTTTTTGTTCACTTGTCTCTCTCCGTGAATATTACCTAAAGCCAAAAAGTTTTATTAAGGTGGTTATTTCTTTTCAGGAGCCTTAGATAGATGTGCTAAGAAGATGGCCCCTTGGGTAAATGGGTATATATCTTTTGGTGGGAGGCTCACTTTAATTAGTTGTGTGCTGTACGGAATTCCTACATGATATTTGATGTCACCTTTTCCCATTCCAGGGAGTGTTGACAAGAAGTTCAATTCCATTAGAAGCCAGTACCTTTGGGAAGGAAATGCTTATAGGGAAAAGTTTCATTTGATCAAATGGCAGGAAAAAGACAATAAAGGTGGTGGATTGGGTGTTAAAAGTTTTAAAGCATCATAACAAGAAGGGGTATTCCTTTGTGTAGTTCTTCTGTGAAATTCTCAGGAATCTGCCGAACACCTTTTTATGCATTGTAATCATGCAAAGCAGATATGAATTCTGTTCCTAACTCAGAGTGGTGTCAGGTGTGAAATGGATGATGCCAAAGAATATGAGAGATCTATTGATTTGTTGGCAAAATCAGAAAGTCAGGAAAATGAAAAGCAAATCTGGGAAATGATACCTCTTTTCATCTTTTGTACCATTTGGTTGGAAAGGAATAAAAGATGTTTTCAGAATCGGGAGAATCATTTAGCTAGCGTTAAGAATAGTTGTCTTCTTAATCAGTACATGGATTTTATAGAAGCTTTGAGAATGTAACAGTTGCAGTTGTGCTGTAGTTTGTATGCTTTTAGTACCTTCTTGGTACTTACTTATCAGGAAAAAAATGTGGTTATTTCTTTTTTGATACCTGAGACTTTACATATCAGCTGATGATTTCTCAGTTTCAACATTATACACCAGCATAAAGGATATATTTCAGAATACTTTCTTGGATATTATGCTATGGTAGAGCTTTTCTTTAATATTTGTTTCTTTGCTGTCAAAGTGCAGGTTTTGGTTATTGCAGTGCTATTGAAATTTATCATGAAACGGCGATTTTCTGTAATTCAGGTTAGTTGTTTCAAACTAGTAAAATAAGCTGGAGGTGCAAAATTGATTGTAGGGGCAGGAAAGAGAAAGGCCTCCTGTATAACTTCTTGCAGGATGGAAGTTGTATACTCATATAATAAGAGTTATTATGCTACAGTGGGAGGCTCTTGCTTTGTTGCTAATTGGGATAAGCATTAATCAACTTCGATCCCTTCCTGAAGACACTACTTCTTTGGCTCTTCCAGTTACCACAATTGCATACATCTATACACTGATTTTTGTAAGTGATTTAAACAACCTAACAAGCTACTACCGATTCTATTTTGTTTGTTATTGGAGAAGGCCTAAATGCCTGGACATCATTTAAGATACTTGTTTATTACTGGCTAAAGGAGGGTTTTTCTTTTACACAGGTAACTGTGCCTTCTATGGCCTCAGTATTCAATGAGTATGCTTTGAAGAGTCAATATGACACTAGCATATATCTCCAGGTAAATTCACCATTGCTAATTATCATTTTCTTATTTCTGTATCATCAGAATGTTCTGTGGTTAGATTGGCTCATTATTTTCCACTGCCTTCTTTCCTGGGACAATTATTACTTTTGAATGGATGTATAATTTTTATGTTCCTATACTTGAGGTACTTATCAGTGCCAGTTTACTGCAATGTTTGATTCTTTGGAGACTTGCCGCATTTAAGAAATGTCCAAGAACATTTGTCAATGGTAAATTCTGACTTCGAATGCCTTGTACAAGGGAATAAGGAAGATGTAACACAATAATTTAATTAAGATTCAATATGAAGAGCAGGCCTTTCTTATGATAAACATGTAACATTGTAATTTAGTTATATTTCCATATGAGAGTACTTGGTATGATGAACATATAAAGGTTTTCTTTCAGTTTCACTATTTGTGCTAGCTTTTTCCTTGCCTTATTTTCTAATCCGACTTGTACTAGGATCTTTATCCTAGAGCAGCATCTGTTGTCCAGTTATAGGACTTCAACTGATGCATGTCAGGTCTTGTCTCTGTAGCATCAGCGATTATGCTAATTTCTCCATTCATAGAGGACGGGCGGGACTTCTATCAGCACTCTCTTTCTGAACCATCTGACATGTTACAATTTAATTTGCAGAACTTATTTCTATATGGATATGGTGCTATATTCAACTTTCTAGCCATTCTTGGGATTGCTGTATTTAAAGGTAATGAGTTGATTCTGAGGGTTTTCCTATGAATCACAATTTAGTACATGACAAGGCAAATAATAACTGACTAAATAAAACTGCACTTGACTTTACTAATTTGCTCATTTTGTCAAAAAAATAACACTGTTACTCTGCTATCTTCATATCATTATAGTTCTTAGATCCCTGCTTTCATGATTTATCTTCAGACTTCAAGTAAACTGTTACAGTTATAAATACCACATTATTACACTTGCCTGGAATAGAATGTACCGCCTGGAGAAAACCTGCAAAATTGCAAGTGACAACACTCCTCCCTCAAAGTGTAAATCGTGTTACTGTAATGTCATAGTGGTTGAAGATCTTATCATTACTCCTTATCACAAATCATAATACTGAATCTCTTAATGGTAAAACACAAATGTTGTATAGTTTGGGAAGCAATCAGGTGTGTATATATCTTCTCTTATAGGAATGGAGTGGTCATTGGGAACCTTCATGATGACATATATGTCTATGCTTGTAACCTTTCTGAAAATTCTGTCCTCGTTTTAAAAAGTTTCTCCATAGTGGTAATTAAAGTGTCAATATATGAGATCCTGGATCAAGATGATCCTACTTCAGACTACCAATCAAAAAAATGATTTTACTTCAAAGCAAGGCCTTTGTTGGATAATATTCCTCCAGCCTCTGTAATGTTTCTTCTGAATTTTTCAGGTCCTGGTAGCTTGGATATTTTTCAGGGTCATTCGAAGGCAACCATGCTTCTAATTGTTAACAATGCAGCACAAGGAATTCTGTCGTCCTTTTTTTTCAAATATGCTGGTGAGATTATTACTCAATTTGCTCCACCTTCTTTTTGCTCTTCATATCCTCTATTAATGGGGGTTGTTATATGTTTCTACTTGGTGCTTCTGCGTGACCCATCTCACTTGTAACTAGATTTTTTTTTCCCTTTATGGTATTCTGCTGTATAACACAATTTGTTTGTACCAGATACGATTCTGAAGAAGTATTCTTCGACCGTTGCAACAATATTTACAGGCATAGCATCTGCTTTGTTGTTTGGTCATACACTGACCGTAAACTTTCTTCTTGGGATTTCTGTTGTTTTCATCTCAATGCATCAGGTATTAAAATTGAGATAGTTGTCCCTCTGGTATTTCCCATTTTCTCTTTGGGTTGATCATTTAACTTTGTTACTTCAGTTCTTTTCACCTCTTTCAAAAGTTAAAGATGACCAACAAAACGGGACAGCGGAGCTGATTGATGTCCGGGAGAACCATAGGTATTTACTTGTTTAGTGTAAAGTAAAACTATGTCTCAGCGCCAATTTATTTACTTGTTTAGTGTAAAGTAAAACTATATCTCAGCTCCAAGTTATCTTTCCTTGTCAGCTACTGGTTCTTAGGATACTGCTTTCTGTATTCTATTTTAGTTTTTTATATATGCTGAGAATGTGATGGAAAGCAGGATTCTGATGGCTTGCTCCCGGTACGTCCATTCATTGAAAATGATTGTGTCTGCCGAATGAGTAACACGATAATCCAACTATATAGCCATCTTTTCTTGTAGCAGATGTAGTTCTACATGTAATTCAGCTTCACAAATTTCTCTTGCTGTGACTTTTATCATGTCATTTTGAGTTTATATCGTATCATTGGATTACTCTTGTCTTTATTTATGTATTTCGAAGTATCAAGGTCCAGATAATCAGTTTAGAAAATGTGTAAATTTATTGCTTTCCTGCATAGCTGAAGGGTTGCTTCTGTTTCTTTTGTTTCTATTTATGCAAATATTACCTCCTTGTTGCTTGATATGATGAATGCATGCCCTTTTTTAAAATAATATTTAAAAGATAAGTTACAAGTTATTATTGGTGTAAGGTCCTTTGCTGTGCAAGATAAATACCAGTTTCACTTACTTAGACAACAAGCCATACGTAAATTTCTATTGAGTGATGATTGACATTAGCCATACTATGTACAGAAGCATTTAATAAGTTCTTTTTTGATGCTGGTAAATACTTCGTGAGACCTTAGTTGTGCAAGTTTCTTTTATTCCTTGCTGTTTTCCAACCATAACATCAAATCCATTTATTGAAAAATGGATCTAAAACAAATGCTAATCTTTTTAGGTGTGTACATCACAGAGATGCATGTTCACTCTCTTCATCCCTCCTTTTTGACTTCTACCCCCCCCACACACACAAAGTTTAAAAAGCTGCATCTGTTAATACTTCCCTCTTGTGTTGTTTTCAGCCCTAAAGATTCATCCTTCGTAAATATGGCAGCAGGAGCAAATGAGGAGGTATGGATCTTTTCTTCAGAAATTTTTAGATACAAAGTTTTTGCCGTATTTCCTACTGAACTTGGATGGATTTCATGTTAATTTCTTTTCCAGGCAAGTCATCGAGTAGGACCTGATGAAAGACTGCCACTTCTTCCAAGATGAAGCTACGTGAACTGTAAGTCTGCTAATGTTTCTATACTTTCTGATCCAAGTTATTAACTTGGATAAAACTTTTTATGGTTTATGGATATGTCTCTTGGTTGCACTTATTCATGGGAAACATGTGGGAGGACTAAAAAGAAGACTAGGAGAGTTTGGTTGGCACCTTGGTCATCTAATGGGATTGTATATCATGTCCTGTTTCTCTTTTTATTTTGATATGTATGAAAAGAACTAATCAACAACATACCCAGTGTGGTAATCCCACACAGTGGAGTCTAGGGAGGGTAGAGTGTTGCAAATGAAATGAACTGTTCTAGAAGAATAAATAATTTCACCATCAACAGATTCCATTAATATTGTTTTATTTTACACTTATTAAAGAACAGTTTATATCAAGTAGTTTCCAATCTGAGGTTTAAGTAGAGTAAGTTATGCTATTTTCAGTTATCAATGTTATGAGATGTAGATATAGACACCGAGAAGCTATGCTAAATGTCGTTGTCAGATTCCATGTATGTTGAATGATTTACAACTAAAATGCATCTTGTTCCACCAGATTGACATGAGAACTATATCCTGCATGTCTTGGTATTTGTTGGTCTTTGAAACTCTGTTCCTGGATATGGTGCTTGTTTTATTGTTATTAGAAATTTTTTCTTGTGTAAATACAAGTTTGCTTACCCGAAAATTGTTATTGTAGGTCATTTGTAGCACATTTTGTGGTGAGCATTTACAGGAAGTGTAGAATACAAGGTCATTCAGTGTAATATCGAGAACAAATAAAAGAAGAAACAGTGTTGTTGTCTGTCTCTCTTTTCTTCTCTCCAAAATGTGGTCAATCCCTCTGCTTCATGGGATTGTTTCGCCTGGAGAG
This sequence comes from Solanum stenotomum, assembly GCF_019186545.1. Classification (NCBI taxonomy): domain Eukaryota; kingdom Viridiplantae; phylum Streptophyta; class Magnoliopsida; order Solanales; family Solanaceae; genus Solanum; species Solanum stenotomum. The sequence continues at coordinate 914,257 of NW_026036338.1, forward strand.
AAGGATATGTGGATGGAGAAGTTTTAGGTAGACAGACAACAGCAGTATAGTTGTCATGCAATACAAATTCGAGCTTACCTATGTTGTATAAGTTACAAAAAGACTTGTAGTGTTTGTTACACATACATGATTTTCTTGTAAACAGTTTACAGTTATCAATTCTTTCATATATTCTTGTAATCAATTCGAATTTTGATGATAGACCAGTGTTGATGTTTATTTACAAGGATGTGTTAAATATTCACGATTGAAGTAAACATCATTCTTTTCTTGTAATTTCAAGCAAATTGTTGAGTGATACAATAATTCATTTCATATATCTTCTTCTTCTTTATTTATTTCATGCTCAAATTCCACTCGCATATAATTGGGAATCTGAAAAGAGATTTCCAACTATATGTTCGTTCGTTTCGCTCAATTTCTTTTTTGTCTCTCTCCATTCTACAATACATACAACTTCATTCTTTCTATGTAGATGTAGAAGTAGTATTTGTCACACAAATGCCATGAACCTCTCTCTCTTTAACATCTCACTCTCACCTTCCATCCGCTTCACTTCTCCAAAACGATGTCGTCACTACCACGTCATTTCTCGGCGAATCTCCCCCTCCCTTCCCCGTCGACGCCATCTCCGACGCCGCCGCCGCCTTAAAAAGTTCTCTACCGAAGACAATCCACCGTCCGATCTAAACCTCCACTTTGTCCTTACCGTCGATAATTTGCCTACCAAATCCTTCTACTCAATCAAGGACCTCCTCCACTTGAAGCTCGGAGAATTCCTCCACTCAGGCCGAGCCGCCATTGAAGACTTGCGAACTCTCATCCGTGTAGATACCGATGCCGGGAGACTTTCCTTCTCCTGCACAAGGTCCACCGTTAAATTCCTAGCAACTCTAGTAGTTTCCAGTTTCCTAGTTATTTTCACTCTTAGGGCTATTATTAACCTAGTGCGGGGGATACGACTCAACAGTGGAAACAACAACGTTGAATTAGTGTATAAGAGAGACCGTAGTTTAGGTGGAAGAGAAGTACTTGTTGCTAAAAATGAGACGCCTACGCTTGATAGGAAGAAACCAAATGTCTTGGATAGTGATGAAGGAAACAGTAATTGGGATTGGGATAGGGATAGTCCAATTAGCTTTTCCAGGAGGCGAAAGAAGAAGAGTTCTGTGGAGCAATTGCCTAAATGGTGGCCTGTTTCGACTTCTGGTTCCGATCAAGTTGGGGCAGAGAATCAAGAAGAGTATCAGAGAATGGCCAATAGATTGATTCGAGGTAATTTTATTTTCCAGGTTATTGTTAGGTATGCAGCTGTTTTTTCCTTCATAGTTGTGCAACTCTTCTTTCATGTCTGAATTGTCATATTGTTTAATCCATTGAAGAATGGAAGACATGAACTCCTAGCATCCACGATGATTGTTAGTTATGCACTCCTTTTAAATCACAGTTTACAAATTTGCTTTCCAGCCATCTTGGACAATAGAATGACGGGGAAGGACATTTTGGCGGATGATATAATTCAAGTCAGTATATTAATGGCTTCTCAGTTTTCACAATCTTTATTTTTATACAAATGTGAATTGTTTGCATAGTTTCTTAGTTTTTTGATTTTGTTTGCAGCCCCCTTTATATTTATGAGTTTGTCACACAGACCATTTTAACTTCTTTTGCTCCAGGTAGCCCTTTGAGCACGCAGATTTGCAACTTTATAAACATAAATATATGGGAATGTGAGCTCCATTTCAGGAAAGGAAATTATAAGAATGAAGTAATCCCAATATCAAAGTTTTTTTTTCTTTTTTTGAGAATTTTAACTGTGTATTATACCCAAAAACTATACTTAGATAGCCTTTTTATTTTGCATGGTACCGTCTCAGTTCCTCTTTTCCTTTTCAAAAAATCTGTTACTTCACTGGAGAAAAGGATTAAAGAATTGTTCGACATCATTATGATTTTTTATTTTTCAAGTTCAAAAAAAAATTATGATTTTTTATTTTCCAAGAACATAAGCTATACTTTACTTTGTGCTAACATGCTGGTCCATTTGTAGTTACGACGCATAGGGAGGATATCAAACGTGAAAGTTTCATTTGATACTGAGAATGCACGTGATACCCTTTTTCGCGTGGCAGTCGACTTTATTCTTAATTATTGTGAAAGGTAGCTTGTTTAGCTTGATGACTGATTGCTAAATGCCCTCTTTTGCATCTTTTTACCCTCTTATAGTTTCTTCTTCTTTGCTCTTCTGCAGCACTGCAAGCCAGTCAGCTTTTGTTCTAATTGATGGTGAAGAAGCACAAAACTTTGTTGCTGGGCTTGCTGATAATGTTGGACTTGAGAGTACTCGGGCTGCAAGAATGGTGTCTGCAGCTGTTGCTGCACGCACTAGGTCAAGGTTCTTGCAAGCTTGGGTAAGGTTTTTCTACTACATTGAATTAAATTCATTTTTTGCATTTGGACTTCTTGAAGCAGGCTATGATATTAAAAACCTTAATCTATCCACAAAGAGTATTGCATTAATCTACTTCCTTTTTGAAGCTATCACTTCTTCTTTAGCATTATGGTTGGGAGAATTTGTAAGCTTAGGAGGATTATGGCAGAACTTATCGCTTCTTCTTTAACAATAGACAGATGTGACCCAATTGGATTATTTAGGCCAAATGCTTACTTGGTTCAAGGTGGCGTCAGGATTTAAAATTAATTCAAGTAAGTGTGAGATTATGCCCGTTGGGGAGGTGGAAGACATCGATCAATCTCCCAGGTTCTAAGTTGTAGGGTTGGGGCTCTCCCAACTACCTACTTGGATTACCTTTAGGTGATTCGAGATCATTGGGTGTGGAATCCAGTTCTTTAGGGGTGGCAGGTGGCAGAAAAGATGCTTGTCCAAAGGCAGGAAGGAAGTGCTTATCAAGAGCACATTATCGAATATCCTCACTATTTCTTTTCTTTGGTTCATGCTCTATCTTCAAGCATAGAAAGTTGGAAAGGATCCAAAGAAATTTCCTTTGGGACGCGGCAGATGGGGCAAGGAAGGTCCACTTGGTGTGGTGGGAGACTGTCATGTCTCCTAAAAAATGGAGAGAGCTTGGTATTAAAGACTCAAAAGGTATTTAACAAAGCCTTGTTGGGTAATTGGTTGTGGAGATTTGGGGAGGAGGTAAATGTTTTTCTGGAGAGGGGTAATAGTCCATAAGTATGGGGCTATGGAAGGGAGTGGAAATCTAGAAATGTGTATGCATTTTGGGAGGGAAGTTAATTTTTGGGATCATAGGTGGTGTGAGAATAATCTATTGAAAGATATTTCAAGCTCTTGCCAAAGAGACTTGACAATACAACAATTTAGGGGGACATAAGGTGGAGAAACTTTTTGGGACTTGAGATTTAGGAGACTTTCACGATTAGGAGGGAAGTGACTTAGTTTCAAAGATTGTTGGTTCTTCTCCATATGCAAGTTACAATTGTAGATAATATTGATGCTTTGTTGTAGGGTTTGGGGAAGAATGACATGTTCTTCATCAAGTCTTTTTACGAGAAACTTTTGGGTGGGGAAGAGGAAGTGTTTTCCCTTGTAACACAATGTGGATACCAAAGGTGCTGAGGAAGGTGTGTGTTTTCACTTGGCTAGCTACTAGATGGGCGATTTTGACTGCGGAAATCTTAGAAAGCGTAAGGTTATTTGCGTTAGCTAGTGTTATATGGGCAAGCGGGCAGGATGTGGATTCATCTTCTTCTTCATTGTGGTCTTACCATGAGGCTATGGGGGAATATGTTTTAGTGGTTTGGTACTTCTTGGGCTATGCTACGAACTATGAAAGAGTTGATGTTCAGTTGGAAGAGGGGGAGAAGGAGGAGAAGACTCAGGGCTTGGAACATAGTTCCACTCGCGTTAATGTGGTCGGAGAGCTTTTGAGAGGGTAGAGTTGAGCTTTGCTTAATTAAGGAGTAGCCACTGATCCTTTATATTCTTTTGGTGCACCCATAAAGTTCCCAATTGTATAGAAGATTGGATGAAGTTTGTAGAGAATCATTTCTTTTTGTAGATTATTTACCTTTGGTATTCCTCTTGTATACGTTTAATTTTTGCCAACGTTTATGAATGAAAATACATTTACCTGATAAAAAAGCTATCAAAACCGAATTAGTTAGTAAGCCCTCCTAATTAGCAATTTCATATCTTCTCATACCCTGAAATCTAAGGTATTGGTCTGTGCCTGAAGCCCTTTTCTCCTGGTCCACTACTATCTCGTAGGAGCCTTTTGCGGAAAATTACTCTAGTTTCTAGTCGCATATGCTATCGTTTGTTTATTATAAAAATCAAAATTCAACAAAAACACATCCTAAACGGACTCGTGAAGCATCACAACAACAACAACAACAACAATCACAATCCTCTCAAAATAATTCTAAACTCAAATCACAATCCTCTCAAAGAAGATTGAATTGGATCAAGTTAGGATGAGAATTGTGTGAAATTAACTTCTATGAACTGGAATATCGCACAAAATAAATGGAAGAGTGGATGTATATTGTACAGTCTCTTCAGTTTACATCTTCCCAAAGAAGCTGCTTCCACACCTCAAATTTTGTGTGAAAAGTCTCATCATAGAAATGCAAAGGAAGACTGTGGTGTTATACACTCACTCTCCCCATACCCTTTACCACTTCTGTGCATGGGTAAGCCCCTAATATAATCGGTTTAGCAAGTAAAATGGAAGGGACCTAGCAAATAAACAGTTGCTAATCATTGCCATCTTCCTCTTTTACCTTAATAAAGGAAGAACTTAGGTCTTTCATAAAAATAAATCCCTCCAAGATAATGGGAGCTGGAGCACAAAACATGCTGCTTTAGCAGGGTCCGAGGAAGTTCCACAGCACAAGGGGTGTGAAATAGACAACCTACCCTAATGCAATTAGTGGCTGCTTCCACGGCTCGAATCTGTGACCTTATAGGTCATAAGGTCACATGGAGACAACTTTATTGTTGCTCCAGTTTCCAAGATGAGCTAATAAAATAAGTCGTCAGTTCCGAAGCCCCTATAGATTAATATGCAATAGTAAGGAAACTAAACAACTATTGTAGGTCCTTGTAATTCCAACTAATCTATCAACTGCTTCTGGTAGGCTGAATGAATCAGCCAGTGAACTTATGTATATTTCGCTATGGATTTGGTGATTGAGAGAATTATTATCTTGGAAAAGAAAAAAACTCATCTTCCATCTTTGGTTTCCCTCTAAAATAAACTGTTGGCATGATGAAACTAATGGATGATCAAGAATGCAATATAGTTTGCTTGTACTGATGCTACTAGGATCGTTTAATTTTCAGGCCTTGGAAATGCAAGGAAAGCATTCTGAAGCTGTGGTGGAACTGTTTAAAATATGTGTCATCCACCAGATATTTCCTCCTGAAGAGTTCTCGGTTTGTATTTCCTCATTTTGCCTACTTCTGTAAAGTTCGTGTGATTTATGCTCTGATTGTGTATCTCATGGTGTGTACTGTTTTAATTCTTTTAGAAGTGCCTTAGCATTGAGCCATTGATATTTTAAAAACCCAAGAAAATTAATTAACAAATGTTTTCTTGATCCCAATTTCTGATGTAGTATGATTAGTATCTGAAGAAAACGGAAATCGGCTACCGATCATCCTAGATTATGGACTATTTACTCTTTGTAGTAATTTTTCGAGTTGTCACTATTTCAAGGAGCCAATGCTCTTTGCATCACAGTCTCAGACTATTTCATGCTATTTGTTGTTTTATTGGCATGTCTCTACAGCCTGAGATGGAGATGGTGGCTCGTGGACTTGAGAAACACTTAAAAGTAGACCAAAGGGAGTTCCTAATGAACAGTCTTCTACATGTGTGTGGTGATGAGACCAGGAGAAGTGTGGCTGAAGCTTTGGGTCTGGTATGCCTAGTTTATTCCTCCCCTTCCCTATCTAGAAGATCTGGAATTTGTTGTTCATTGTTGTTGTGCTTCTATTGAGTGACATTTCCAATTGGAAGTGGCGTCTCGTGTCAATTTCACCTGTTCTTGTGCTTTGTGAAAGAATTTTTGCCCTTCAGCTGTGTAAAATAGATCTTAACAGGCAGTGCGGAGGAGACATCAATTCTATCCTCAGTTTTGTACACTGTCTTATAGATTCCAAGAAAATTCACCTGCTCTAATTTGGGCCTCTTATCTTTAATAATTTTCCACTCTCTTCTATCCTCTCCTAGAGCAAGAAAATGTGGAAGTTTTTCTTCCCCAGTTGTTTTTGTGTTTTGTTGCACATAACTAATAGGAGTAGGAAAAGAGTTTGATTTTGAATGTGACTGTCTTGTGGTGTGGCTTGTAGGTTAAAATTTTAGTTTTATGTATAAATAATATGTTGAGTCCCCTTATTTTTTTTACGTGTCCGTTTTTTCATATTTTTACATTGCTCATTAAAATTCCTGACTCCACTACTGCTGGCGGGTATTATTGACTCCGGTCTCCCTTTCAATCATCTACCTTGGTTGGTAGAGTTATTAAATCCTAGGATAATCTCCTGGAGGAAGCATTTTAGTTACTGTAATAAGAGATTGATTTATTTAGAAGAATATCCAACTGATCTGTTAATCGCTTAATCTCATTCTATTTTCTGAGAAGAAGAATCAACCAAATGTCAGGCTCTTAGTCTCATAAACTTCCAGAAAATATTTCCTTGGGGCTAACTGTGGATTTTCTGAGATTGCAAAATTCAAAGAAAAGACTGAAATGATTTAGCAAATACTAAGATTTTTTTTTTATAAGGGCTAATACTAAGAGTTTAAGAAATGGGAAACTATAGAGGGACTGAAGATTCCGTTTACACTCGAGTTAGAACTCCAAAGGTCTATGGAACCTTCAAGATTTATGCAATGACTTGGTAGTCTCATGGAAGCATCATTTCTTTTGTTACTTGCTCCCATTTCTATTTGTTCTTTTCAAGCTCAACACACACAACAGGAGTTTGTTGAAGGTTCCTAAATCCTTACTTCGACAGCTGGAAAGACAATGGGGAATGGAGCACGTGAGAGGCACGTGAGTTTTTTAAATGAGAGGGCTGAACTGGGCCCATCAGGAAAGACCAAGAAGAATAACAATTCTAAATGGCCCAATGGCCCTGATTTTGCAGCACATGTCATTTTTAATGATTTACAAGGGACAAAGCTCGGCTGCACAGAAACCCATAAATTGGCTGGTGACATAACAGCCTTGCACGTGTCCAATTCAGGCGAAGGAAAGCAGAACATGAACACAAAAGTCGTGACAGCTGCTGGAGGAAGAAATCAGGGGAGATTTGATGATAACGGGAGAGGAAGAACCTAACTCCATAGATAAGGGAGATGATAGAGAAATTACAAAGTCAGGGGAGACTGGGCTCTGTATTATAGTTAATTGGGAGGTGGAGGAACTTGTACCAATTATGGTGCAACAACAACAAAGGGCTCAAGATGTAGATAAAGCGAATTCAACATGGGTACGACAGAACTTGATAAAACTGGGGAAAATCTTTGGGATCGATTTCCAAGGGCATGAAGAGGAGGCAACAGAGTTACTTCTACAAATAGACAGTTGCAGACAAGTCAGGAGAATGGAGCAGGATACAGAAGTCAAGAAACTCAAGATCAAGGGTGCACAAGAGCTTAAAAGTCTTGTAGCCTTTGATGTAAAATTTAAAAGTTCTGGGAGTAGGAATAAAGGGAGGAACACAATTTTCAACACATGATGAAGTAGAAGCTAATATCATGGAATGTTAGGGGATTAAACGATAGGGAGAAGAGAAGGGTTGTACATAGTTTGTTGTCTGGATGGAGAGCAGATATAGTTTGTCTCCAAGAAACAAAAATTGAAGGGGATTTTTCAGAGATGGTAAAGCAGATTTGGGGAGGCAGGTGGATTAGATATGCCTGTCTAGAAGCAAGTGGAACAAGAGGAGGTATCTTACTGATGTGGGATGCGAGGGCATGGATGGGGGTGGTCTTGGAAATTGGTTCTTACACCATTACTTGTAAATTTGAATCACAAACCCAGAATTTTAGCTGCCATATATCTGGAGTGTATGCTCCTAACTGTTACAAGGAAAAGAGACTTGTATGGGAAGAATTGAGCTCAGTAAGGGGGCTGATGGAGGGACCCTGGGCAATGTGTGGGGACTTAAATGTATCTAGGTACATATCTGAGAAGAAGAACTGCAACAGACGAACTAAAGGAATGAGAGAGTTTTCTGATTTCATAGAGGACATGGAATTAGAAGATGCTACATACACATGGTTTAAGGGAGACCAACAAGAGGCAGCCTCCAGAATTGATAGAATCATGATTTCCAAAGAATGGGATGATACCTTCAACAATTTGAAACAGATTCCTTTTCAAAGGCTGGGCTCAGATCATATACCAATAGCTTTGATTACTGGTTGTTGGGAGAGGAATAAAAGCTACTTCAAGTTTGAAAATTGGTGGCTGCAATCAGAAGGATTTGTGGATAGAGTTAGAGAGTGGTGGAGCTCCTTCAGTTACACAGGAAGACCTGATTATGTTTTGGCATGCAAACTTAAAGCATTGAAACTTAAGCTAAAGGAATGGAAACAAGAAGAGGGTGGAAATCTGGGGAGTCAAAGAAGGAGATTGTTAGGGCAGTTAGCAGAATTAGATACAGAAAGGGTAAATAGAACTCTCACTGTGGAGGAAATGACAAAAAAGGTTGTAGTCTTACTTGAGTATGAAGAGCTAGTCAAGAAAGAGGAAGTTTCATGGAGACAGAAATCAAGAGTACTATGGTTGAAGGAGGGAGACAAGAACACCAAATTCTTCCACAAAATGGCAAATGCTCACAGGAGATATAACAATATAGATCAACTCATGATACAATGAGAGGTTACTCAAGAGAAAAGCAGAATTGAAGGGGAGATAATAGCATATTATAAGAACCTGTATAGAGAAACACATCAATGGAGACGTTCTTATAATAATGCTGAATGTCCAATGTTGACTGAAGAGGAGAAAATGTCCCTGCAAGGCAGATTTGAGGAGAATGAAGTTCTAAATTGCCTAAAGCTATGTGCAGCCGATAAGGCTCCTGGTCCAGATGGGTACACAATGGGTTTCTTCATCAAGTGTTGGGATGTACTGAAGAAAGACATCATGGACACATTTCAAAACTTTTATGAGCAAGAAGTCTTCGAGAAGAGTTTCAACGCTACTTTCATTGCACTCATTCCAAAGAAAAAAGGTGCCAACGAGTTAAGGGACTACAGACCAATTAGCCTCATAGGGAGCATTTACAAAATACTCTCCAAAGTTCTCACAGAAAGGTTGAAAGTTGTGATAGACAGACTGGTGGACTCACAACAAATGGCTTTTATAAAAGGGAGACAAATTATGGATGCAGTGTTGATTGCTAATGAAGTTGTAGACGCCAGGATTAAGCAGAAGAAACCTGGCATTCTATGCAAGCTGGACATAGAAAAAGCATATCATCATGTGAATTGGAAGTACCTTCTGAAGATTTTAGAGATGATGGGATTTGGACAAAAATGATTGAATTGGATTAGCTTCTGCATTTCTACAGTTAACTTCTCTGTTCTGATTAATGGGTCCCCTGCAGGGTTTTTTCAAACTCAAAGAGGACTTAGGTAGGGTGATCCATTGTCCCCTTTATTGTTCTTAATTACTATGGTGGGGCTGAATAATATGCTCAAGACAACAAATATGAGAGGATGGGTTAAAGGTTTTTATGTGGCTAGAGAAAATAAAGCTTGGAGGTGACACATCTTCAGTATGCAGATGATACACTTATTTTTTGTGGTCAATGAGGTCAACAACATAGACTTGTTAGCTTCAATTCTAGGGGGTGAAGTAGGTACTCTACCTACAACATATTTGGGTATGCCATTGGGAGCAAAATCCAAGTCCTTGGAAATTTGGAATGGTGTGATAGAGAAGTGTGAGAAGAAGCTGGCCAGATGGAAAACTCAGTACTTGTCAAGAGGGGGCAGACTGACCCTCATTAACTCAGTCCTGGATGCTCTCCCAACTTACATGCTGTCTCTATTCCCCATCCCACCAGGGATCACTAAAAGACTAGACAGCATAAGAAGGAAGTTCTTGTGGCAAGGAAACAAAGAGAATAGAGGCTTTCATCTAGTTAAATGGAATGCAGTGACAACTGGAAAGAAGAATGGTGGTCTGGGAATAAAGAATATGGAGCTACATGGCAAAGCACTCTTAATGAAGTGGTTGTGCAAATACTCAAATGAAAACCAAACACTTTGGAGAAGAGTGATAGGTGCCAAATATGAGAATGAAGATGGTTGGATGACTAAGATTGTGACCACACCTTATGGGATCAGTTTATGGAGATCCATAAGAGCATTATGGGAGGAAGTTAAACCCAAATTCAAGATGAAAGTGGGGAATGGGAACAAGATCAAATTCTGGAAGGATGAATGGCATGAGAAAGGTAACCTGGAAACTCTTTTCCCTGATATTTACAATCTGGCAATGTTCCAACAAACAACTATTGCAGAACTATGGACACCACAAGGGTGGAATTTCATCTTCAGGAGAGAACCAAATGACTGGGAAGTGATGAGGTTGGCAGAATTCCTCAACTTGGTTGGACACTTTACTGGACTTCAGGCATATGAGGATATGCTTTGGTGGAAAGGCAACAATAGAGGAGAGTTCAAAGTGCATTCAGCTTACAAGTTGTTGGATCAATCAAGCCAACAGAGTCCCATCTGGCCTTGGAAACAAATATGGAAGTGTAGAATCCCACACAAAGTCTCATGCTTTATTTGGCTGCTAGCTAAGGAAGCTGCCCTGACTCAGGATAATGTAATGAAAAAGGGGATAACCTTATGCTCTAGGTGTTTCCTATGTGGGGAAACCTTAGAAACTGTAAACCATCTATTTCTACACTGTAAATACACTCGGCAACTTTGGAGGATTTTCTTGAGCCTTAAAGGCATATCCTGGACTATGCCTAGGAGAGTTACTGAGGCCTTGTACAGCTGGGAGGAGGCAGGTGCCCTTGCAAAAGACATAACTAGATGGAGAATTATCCCTGCTTCAATATGGTGGGCAATCTGGAAAGAAAGGAATTCCAGATGTTTTGAAGGCATAGAAAATAGTGTGCAGGATGTTAAACTAAACTGCATTTTGTTGTTATGTTTTTGGTGTAATCAATTATACTCAAATGACACTGCTTCTATAGTTGATGTTTTAGACTCAATATAGAAATAGAGTAGGAGTGTCTAGAGTGTATCTGTATATAAGGTTTGAGTACAACCCATGTACTTTTGTGATATAATACATCGTTACCATTTTCAAAAAAATCAATACAGATTCTTTATCAAAAAAAAAAAATCAATACAGATTCCACCCTTACCTCTCCAACCTCTGGGGAGTTGCTTTATTCTAATATCACAACTCTGGGAGTGTGAAGAAGTATCTTATTACCATGGATATTAGAGAATTGTTGGATTTTCTCTTGAGAACTTGTAGACAAATCTGAGCCAAGTCTAGCTAGGGCAGGGACAGTCTGGGCAACTGATCTTCATTGTGCAATGCTTATTGCCAAGGTTATCTGCTATTGTAATTGGTCGAGTTATCCTTTAAAATATAATATGGTCTTATTACCTTTGTGATATTAAATGAATTATTCCGACATTTATTTTCTTCACAGATGTGTGTATTGATATTGCTGTTTCTCCTTAACCCTTTATTTGTTGGTTTTTCACCATGTGCTCTTATCTGCTTCTTGTTGATTTGTTTTTACTTGTTCTCTTCTGCAGATGTACATGAAGGGTGACATTGTTCATGAACAAGAAAACAAATATACATAGATCATTAATTTATGCGTACAGGAATTGATTTTTTAAGATGAATAATGTTTTATGCTCAAAAAGACATTGGTCTACAACTAGTACTACCTGTATGCAACAACCTTCCGAAATGCTTCAAGTGGATTATTGGATGTATCATGTAAAAGGTAATGTTATCTGCTAGAAGAAAGGTCAAATGCACATCTTACATTCTAAAGCCCTGAAAAGTTATTCTCTCTTAAAATTTGCGGATGAGCCCGTTATACCCCTAGTCTTGTTTGGAATGGAACTTATATCTCCTATTTATGTTGAGTGGTTGTTATACACGAGTACCTATTTTTGACCTTTCATCCTTCTTTGTTCTCTTAGTTTCATCAGCATAGCTACGAAGTCTACTTTAGTAACGATCTCAAAACAATGCAGCTTACATGCTGAGACCAGATAGATATGTCTATTACATGTTTTTATCATTTTTTGTTTTAAAATGGATGAAAGTTAACATGATTCCTTCTTTTTGGATCCTTGGTTTACTTCTTTTTTAGCACAATTATTTTGGTAGCCCTTCCGTCAAAAAGTATTTTTTGCTAAATAGAAAGGTTCACGGTTTCTGAGTGTGTTGCGTTGTGTCTTTAGCTAAAGTTGCTCGTACCAAATGATTGTGGTTCGAAATATTGATTCTTCAAAAAGAGACTAAGTTGGCTTTAATTATGTTTATTTCCGCAAAACAATGATTCTTACCCTCCTTGGCTAGTCTTCACCTATTTGCTACAACTCCCAAACAACTTGTAACAAAGTGTGCAACATATGGGTAAAACATGTAACAGAGACGATTGCCTGGGGATGAAATGCAACAGGGCAATAGAATTGCAACTTATAACAGTTTCACAAATTACAATGTAGAAGCTTCACAGTACATATATATATAAATCAAACCATGAACGTAAAAAAAATAAAATGCAAGTCCAAAAATATTACATGATAAGACAACAAGAATGGCAATATCCTCTTAAACATTATGATTCCCAATCTGTTCCAGTGTCATACATTTCACAATATCACTTCACTTATTCTATGCTTCGTAGGATGGCATGTTGACCACCAATCTGACATAAGTCTCAAGAAGCAGCAGCAGGGGCAGCGGTTGGGTTAAAAGGTTTTTGCTCTGCGCAGTTGAGTACTTCGTGAGGCCCTGCTTCCTCGCGACCAACACCCATCAAGTCAAGGTAGTACTGGTAATGGGAGATGATGTTGTTCATTGCGTCAACATCACCTTGGCCACAAACACCATCACCATAGAGAATATTCATGGTGGTACCAAAACCAGGAAGTCGTTTAGACAAAGTATCATTTTTTGTGGGCTTCCAGTTGCCAACAAAGGCATCATGAGCTGAAGGCTGACCCTTCTTCATTGGGTTCATCCACCTCCAAATTGCAGCCTGGAAAGCCATGGTAGCATTTTGTTCAATGTATTCGGGATGATCCAACAGATTAAGCTTGAGGGCTTCACCAATAGCTCCATAATTGTAGTTCCTAATTAATTAAAAAACAAACAAACAAATTAATTCAAACATGAAAGCAGGTGCAGATCTATATCAAAGGAGAGGGGTAGGTAGGAACCAGTAGATAGGCAAGGCACCACGACCGTAATATCTGGCTCCAGGAGTGCATGGGTAGGTTAATTTGAAGTAGTCATCACAGTAATCTTGGCTGGGACTCATTTCCTTGTTATAGCATAGACCGTAAGCGAGTGGTCCGCCAGTGGCGACTCCATAACCACCTGTTAGTTAATTGAGAGAATTGTAATACTTACTGCTCTGTAATAGATGAATGAGAAGAGTGATAGAGAGACTTACAAGAAGTTCTGCTACCGACATGTCCAAGGAAAGCAGCAATCTCCTTCATCTGCATTTTCTTACCACCGGTGGTACCAAATCCAAGAGGCTGGTAAAGTGCTGAAGCCCTAATGAAAGATCCATAATCCCAGAATCCAACAGCGTGAGCTACGGGTGAGTTCCTCTTAGTGAAAAGGAGCTCAAATTGGTCAGTGTCGAGATAATCAGTTATTGTCAAATTACAACAAAATTTAGACAATTTGTTACACTCCCAATCCTTGACACACATCTTGGTATCCTTCACCGTCTTCACTTTTGTGGGTTGCTTCCTGAATGACTCATTCTCATCTCCATGAATACAACCAATTATCGAAATTATTACCAACAAACACAAAATCATCCTCATCCTCATCTCCATTCTTCTTCTGCAACAAAATATTATTTTACTTTACTCTCAGTAGAGAGAATTGGGTATGTATGTATGAATGATTTAAATTTCCTTTGGTACAAAACAACCGAGTTAGATGGGGTATCTTTTTCAATAAATGTGAGGTACGGTAGAGATTGTTTCTGATCTGTGAATTGACGGTAGAGATTGTTGGGACAGCCTGGATTGGGAATCAAGCAAAGCAATGGAGGGTGAACGCTGACCTACTTAAGCTAATGCCACTCCACCGACACCTTACCATTTTCATTTTCATTTTTAAAAAAAAAATTCATTGTGTGTGTGTGACAGCTAACCACTATTTAACTTACTCATTAATTTCATTTGGTAGAGTGTATTAGGAAAACTTTGGTACTCATTTTTAATTTATGTATAACTAATATTTATCCTCTTGTGTATTAAGATGTGTATTGTTAATATCATCAATTTCTAGATATTAGCAATGCAATTGTTTTAATGCATGCATGATCATGATTAAAGACTCAATTGCCCCTTTTGTTACATTTTTTCCACCAAAATAATGGAGGATATCTTTGTAAATAAAATCTTTTATGCAATACATGTTATTTTTAATACATCCAACCAAACAATGCATAAAAATAACATATGTATAATTAATGTAAGCATAACTAATACATACATTGTTTATGCTAGTATTACTAATACATTCTATTTAACATTATTCTTATATACTATATCAAACAACTCCTGTACAAATTCTCTTATAAAAATTGATATTTTGATGTATGACATCATATTTGCTATTTTTTTTTCTTATAAAATCGGATACTAAGGAGCAAATAGCATACGACATCATATTTACTATTTTCCTTGTGAAATTTGTCATTTTTTATTATTATTTTAAGAATTTTTAGGCAATATGTATATAGCACATTAGGCAATATATATATATATATATATATATATTCTCAAAAATAATATTATATAGATGTAAGACGTACATGTCTCGATAATTCTTTGAGCAATCTCCACATTACCCCATGATGGATGATTTATCAAGCTAAGATTATTAACCTATAAGGATGATTTAGGTTACTAAATTCTGATTTTTCATAAACAAAACAGGAAAAGAAAAATTGAAGAAGAGCAACTGTATAAGCTTCCTTATTGCGTAGTGTTGCAAAAAAGTGAATATCTCTCTATTTTGTAATTGTATAAATAAATAATTTAATGCATAAGAAACGAAGTCATAAACTTTGATTGGATAAATTATTACGGACACTCTAACTCTATATGTATTGAGAGACTAAAATTTCTAAAAAATTAAACTTCAAATCTTTATATATGATTTGAATTCAAGAGTGTTTTATTTATCAAATAAATAAAGTTTTTTTTTTTTGGCGGAATGACCTGGGAGGCCTCTATACATGGCTTCGTTTGTCAGTTGAACCTTTTTACTCATCACTTTGCCAAATGAACCCTTAAACTCAATGGAACTCTATTTTTAAACCCCATCTGACCATTGACCGGGCTTATGTGGCACTGAAATGACTTAGTTGGACAAATACATGATCCCACGCGTTTTGAAGCAAGTGAATACAATATTTTTATTTTAAAATTATCACAATTATAAGACAAAATAATAATAATATTTTTTAAAAAAAAATATTGGAATCTCCTTCTTCTTCACTCCACCCCACCTCGCCCCACCCCTACCCCTTCTCTCTTCTTCTTTTTCAGCCCAGCCCAGCCCCACCCACCCCACCTTACCTTTTTTCTCTTCTTCTTCTTCAACCTCAGCTGCCACCCCCGCCCTCCCCCGCCCCTACTCCTTTTCTCTTCTTCTTCTTAAACCTCACCCCCATACACCCCCACCCTCCCCGCCCCTACTCGTTTTCTCTTGTTCTTCTTTGATGTACATATTATCACAATAAAATCATCAAATTAAAATTGAAAAAAAGTTTTTGTAAGAAAATATACCATTCACCATGTTTATAAATTTATTTCTTTAAAATCTATTACTTGAATTTACATATAAATATATTTTTTCCAATTTGAAGTTTTCTTGATATCTCTTTTTATCAAATCAAAATAAATAAAAGCCTAAATTATGTACAAGAATTAATTATAATATATCACATTTTATGATTGAAGAATTTTTTGAGTGTGAACTATGAAGAAAGATGAAAATAGTAATTTTTATTTTTGGGATGAAAATAGTAGAAGGTGTGAATAAAGAGGATGAAGTGGGAAGGGGTGAAATGAGTAAGAGAGAGAAAATTGCATTTTTTAAAAATCTTATTTATTTTTAAGTATTTAATTTTTGATGTGTCATCGAAAATAAATAAATAATAATGATGTGTCATTAAAAAATGACGTTGTATTTCATGTGTAAAATGAGTGTACTATACGCACACCCATCGAATGAGAAAGGGGTCTAAAATATTGTGGTTGAATGAGTTTAAGAGTTTAGTTGACAAAATCATAAATACAGGGATCCAATTGACAAATCGAGTCAAATACAAGGGCTTTTCAGGTCATTCTGCCTTTTTTTTTTTTTACTGGTTTCCGGTAAAACCGTTTCCACCTTTGTTTGAAAAGCACTGCGCTGAAAAATATCATTTTAGAGTTTTGGCAATTCGATAAACTCAAAATTCCGATTGATTTTAATTGGTCGAAGTGAAAATCTCTCCGGCGCAATCAAGCTGTAAGCTTACCTTTTTATTTGTCTCATCCCTTCCTGGATTCTGGATACAGAAACCCTAAATCCCTTTTTGTTTAACTTTCAGTTATTTTGTAGGAATATTTTCATATTGTTTGATGGAACTGGAAATTGAAATCCTTTTTTTTTTATCATATAAATGGAAAAAATGGTTAGTCAATTTCTCTTAGTTATGTTATATAATACCAAGTAGTTGTAGAAGAGAATACTAAAGCATAGGGCAAACGTTACTTGGATGGGAGAAATCAAGGTTTATTGGATGTGTTGGACTTGTCTTGTGTTTACCCTTTTTTTTAGTGCTCTATATTTTCAAATGACTTTGTTAATTCTGCATTGAACTTGATTTAGTGAAAGAAGGAACAACCTTTTATTTCTTTGTCAAGTGTGTGGAGTCGACTTAATTGTTTTGATTAATTGCGAATGCCTTATTTTACAATTGGTCAGTTTTTGGCCATGTTATCCAAGTTTTAAGGTCATTACTATTGTTTTGGGTCCATAGGTAGTCTACTTATAAAGTGTTTAACTGATTTATAGATTTCAACTTGTTGTAGAAGTTATGTTTTGGATCTGCTTAGTTATTTTGTCATGATTTCTTAGGAAATAGAAGGAGATCCTTATAAAATATAAATATTCAGTTATTCCTTGATTCAAGAGGGAAAATCATATGATTTAGTCATCTTTTCTTACCCAAAAAGGAATTAAAGGTATGATTTGGTCATTTTTTGTTGAGGTGGTCTTTCTTTGTAAAAGTAGGAGCATAGGAATCTGGGTGATCACACGCTTCACGTGGTATTTATTAGGATTAGAGCTGACCCAAAAGTATGGCTTATCTCAGACAACTCAACCTGGAGCATCGCTGTTATCGTCAACAAAGAGTGTCTCTCGATAAAAGAAGTCAGCTTTGGAAAAAAAGTCATTCCTTTGCCGGATGCATGTCTAAGTAGTATAAAAGGACAAGCGCACTATACTGGAATGTAATTTAAACCCAAGATCTGTCTCCCATCACCTCCACTGAACTAATTAGATAAGATATTGGCGTAGTATGCAGTGGTCGGAAAACTAGGACGCAGGAGAGAAGCATGGGGACAGACAAGAAGAGGGGGAAAAGGAAAAAGTTCTCGGAGAGTTAGATAAGAGGGAGGAGTATTTTTTATTGGGTGAGAAGAAATATCTGTGTTCCAGATTAATGGTATAATTTGCCTTCTATGATAGTAGTTCTCCCAAGGATCTTGCCCGTTCATCTATAAGTGAAGCCAGAAGTTTGAAAGAAAAAGTAAGTATAACTTGTCTTTCTTGAAATGTCAAAGTGACCAAAATTTGGGATATAGGGAGTTGATTCTTCTCTTTTGGGATTCAATGAAACATTTGAGAGGAAATAAGCTTCTAAAACCAACTGAACAATATCAAATCGATACCAAAGGAGAAAAATCCATTCAATAGCTTGTATGACTCTTGGCTACTTTTCCATACTCAATAGAAGTTCATCAATTGTACTGTGAGGTAGAGACAAAGGTCAAAATGTGATATTTTAACTCAGAATTCTTCTTTTGCTCTGATTTTGTTTAAGAGCCTGTTTGGATTGGCTTTTGGCTTATGCCTTATAAGCCAAAAGTCTTAACTTATGTCTTTTGATTTATTTCATTATTTAGAATCTAGTGCTTAAAAACACTTTTTTATTTTACCCAAACACAATCAAAGTGCTTAAAAGCTATTTTGGCTAAAAAGCACTTATAATAAGCCAATCCAAACAGGCTCTGAGACTAATCAATTTTGTAGCCAAAACCAGACTCTGTCAGATTTTATTTTATTTTTTGTTTAAATATCTTTGAAGTCAACAATAAAAGGTGAATTGGGTATAATCTCTTGCTTTTCTTCACTAAGTTAGGATCTCAAAAATTAATATAGTTATGAAGTCATTCATAGATCTATACTTTCTGCACAGGCTTGTGTCTGTTTGAACTATGGATTACTCTGTGAGTGAGTATTTCTTTATCTTTGCTTATGTCTTTAGTTTGTATTTTGTTCCTTATTCTCTGTTAGAATCTTTATCTTTGTTCATCACCCTAAAGCTGGATCTATCATCTTAAAGCTGAAGTTTATATTGCCCTCTTATAATAGATGGAGCAACTTTTATCTCCTCTCGTGTTCAATGGTTCTATTGTAGAAGCCATCACTGAAGCCAAGCAGCAGAAGAAGCTTTTTGTAGTTTTTGTTTCAGGTAACTGGTTTCTAATTCTCTTCAATGTAATTATGCTATAAATTCCATTAGTGTGTCCTAAAAAGAACTTTAAGATAGATTTGGGTGATGTTCCACCAAAGTTTATAACATAGAATAACAGTAGGTTCCCAAGTAGCTCAGCTGGACTCAAGGGTAACTGGGGAGTAGTTAGACTCATGATAAGTGTTCTTGACTAACCTGGGGAAGCATATGCTCTCACTCAACCAAAAAGGGAAGCATTTCATACCGATGATATACAGAGATTTTCAAAAGAATTATTTGTTGATTTTACAAGAATCATAATAAGAAATTAGTAACTATTTTGTCCTTGCTGTTTTTTGCTTTATCTTCAGCATATGTTTCTGCATATAATTTTGTATTTCCTACTTTACCCTTTTTCTTTATGCCTTTCTTGGTTCTTTGGGGAAGGTGATTGGACATACTGAGAGATCACTTTGATGCTTAGGAAATGGATGAGTCTTTAGACTTGTCATCCTAATTGTATTTCTTGCAAATTTGTGTCCTAGGTGGCAATATGGAATCAAACCAATCGGAAACATCAACTTGGCTCGACCCAAGAGTAAGTTTATCCTTACACTTCCTAGAATGTTACTAGGTTTGATGCTTTCAGCCCTTCAATAGTAAGTTCACTTTCTCATCTTTCTTCTAATTACTCAGGTTGCTGATTCTATATCAAAGTACTGCATTTTGTTGCACATCCTAGAAGGAAGTACTGATGCCAGAAACTTCTCAGCATTGTGTATCCTTTGCCCTGTATCAAGTCCCCCCCCTTAATCCTTGAGATACTCTATTCCTCGTCTAATTTCTTTTGTTTCTTTACGCATCCCTCTATCAGTGCAAGGAGTTTTGTTTTCTTTGTCTATTAATTGCGCGTTGTCTGAGAGGGTGAGGGATCTTTCTCTTCTAGAATCACCATGGAGCTCATGCTGGATATCATTAACAAGGAATTCTAGGACCTGATTTATGGAATTTTTCTAGCTGAAATTTTGTAAATGGAGTTGGTTAAAGAAACTTCGAGCAGAGGTGACGGTTAGATGTGTTATACCAAAAATTCATCTAAATGGAAGCGAACTAAAACTATATTTTGGGGCAAGTGTAGAATTTATAAACAGACACCATTGGTGCAAGGGTCTCCCTCTGTCTAACAGAAGAACATTCATCATCCTGCTGGCGAGTTTCTAGGGTAACCGGGTCAACGTCAATACTGACTGGCTTTTTATATCAATCATACATTTTGATTGGTTACAGAGTGGTGGTAGGTTCATGTTGTATGGGGCGGAGTACTACTGTACTAACCAGTTAAGAACTCTCATGTTTAAAAGATAAAGAGTTGCGGAAATGCATATGTTGAGGTGGAAGTGTGTACATACTAGAAGTGGTAAGATTAGGAATGAAGATATTCGGGACAACATGAGGGAAGCGTGACTGAGATGGTTCGGGCATGTGAAGAGGAGGAGATGTGCAGATGCCCAGTGAGGAGGTGTGAGCGGTTAGCTTTGGTGGGTTTAAGGAGAGAGAGCGGTAGGCCATAGAAGAAGTATTTGGGAGAGGTGATTAGACAGGTTATTACACATCTTTATTTACCGTGGACATGACCTTAAATATTGGGATATGAACGTTGCAGATTAGGGTAGAAGGGGTTAGTATGTGGTGAACATTGTCTCGATATCTTGCGGGTTAGGCTTGGTGTTAGTTTGGTAGCATTATTTTTGTAGTTTATTGTCCTATGATTTCTATTACTACCTGCCATTTCTCGTGCTTCAGTTATCGCATTATGTAGCTGTTGTTATTGTTCTTTGTTCTCTGAATGCATGATGATGCTTTCCCTATAATTTGCTATGTGCTCTTTACTTTTGTATTTCTTTTTTCATCGCTTGGACACTCTACCTCCACAAGGTAGAGGTAAGGTTTGCATACACTCTATCCTTTCCATACCCCAATTGAGGGGTTACACTGGGTATGTTGTTATTATTTGAAGAAGCATATTGAGAGAAAGAAAGAAGAGGGATAGACCAGGCTTGATTTTCATCGCGATGAAGTGTATTGAGTAGGCAATTGTGTCTTTTAACATAGTGAGGCTTAAATGGTGCATGCCTAGAGATACTAAAGAATTTCTAGAGTGCTGGAACATCAGGGGAGAAACAAGAAGTAGAAATGGTGATACACTAATCCCTGCTTGTATATGTTGGTTTGTTAGGTGGGAGAGATATGCAAGATGCTTTGAAGACAAAGAAAACTCTATGAAGAAGATTAAGGAACAGTTTACTTTTATTTAGTTTTTTGGTGTAAACAGAATATCATTAGTGAAGCTGAAAAAGTGATTGACTGGATAGGATGTCTCTTGGAATAGACAGGACATACTTTTGCTCGACCTGTAAATACTTTTGACCGCACCTTCTTAATAATACAATACCCATTCTAAAAAGAGAAACAATTGATGCAAGAACATTGCAAGAGGAAAAAATGACTTGTATAGTAAAGAATTTTGATGATACTTTCTCCAGTGTGCTAGCTTGGGTGGGCGTTCTGCACGAGGTCTGGTAAATAAAATAATTCAGGTGCATAAATGTAGAAGTTATTTCCTGTAACTGCTCATAATGTACTTCTCTATTCACCTTATTTTTGTATTCATATTCAAATGCATCTTTGTCCAGTGTGGAATGATTTGTAGTTTCCAGGGACTAGTTCATCTTCTTTAATTGGACTTTCAGTATTCGAACTTCGAAGGGACAAAGACAATGGGAAAAGTAGAAAAAATGTTCAAGCATGGCGAGTTTCCGAAGTGCAAGTACTTCAACATGTATTAGAAATGCTCCTCTCTTAATAAATGTAAAACCTGTTTTAGTATGAAAACTAAGGATAGTATGAAAACTAAGGAGTTCAGTAGTTATTGTGATCTACTATGGGAATGTTTTCGAAGCCATTCAAAACTTTGTGAATTCTTTCTTGGTTGATGAGTCCTAAAATTGGGAAATCTTGCTGTCAATGTCATGCTGTCTATGTGCACTTTTCATGTAGATATACCCTTACATGAGCTACATAGATCCACAGAAGGCTGTCCCTTGTATTACAGTTATTGGATACAATGGTGTTCAACTATGGCAACATGGTATGATCAGCTTAATCTAATGTTTGGTAATAAAAACCGTGGTATGATTAGTTGTTTGAGATGTAACTGAGTTGTTGCATCTCTTTCTTGTTTCTTAATTATGTATCTAATTTTCAGGGGGTTTTGTTTCTGCTGATAATCTTGCATCTAGTCTTGAGAAGGCGTGGTTAAGTCTTCATGTTCAGGTATTTCTTATGTCATATACGTGTTCTCCATATAATTTTAATTCGGTCCCAGAGACATGATTTGATTTTCCTGATTTTGTTCCCAATAGTTATGATGAATTGTTTTATTGGGAAGACTACTAGCTTTATGCTGAGGAAATTGCAGGGAATCACTTGTTTTGAGCTGTTCTTTTAGACTTTTTAGACCACTAGCCTCTGAATGTGAGCAATTGCTAGAATTGTGACTTGTGTCGGATAACAACATACCCAGTGTAGTCCCACAAGTGAGGTGTGGGTAGGGTAAGATGTACATAGACCTTATCCCTACCTTTGCGAGGTAGAGAGTCTCTTCCCGATAAACCCTTGGCTCAAAAGAGAAGATATTCAAAGCAGGGTTGCGAGTAAATTATGGGAACAAAATATCAAGATACAAAGCAAATGAAGCAATATAATACTAGACGACCTTGAAGCATAGGAACTACACGATTACTAAATATTATTACTACTAATAAGGCTGCAAGTAGGTTATAGGTTATAGGAAGACAGAAAATCTTTTATTGATGTTCTAGGATCTCTGTAAGTAGGTTATAGCTTAGTACATTTTCCTATATTTCCTTTTAAGTATGGACAGCTGTAGTTTTTATGCAGCAAATAGTTATACAAAAAATGTTACCTTCTCAAAAAAAAAAAAAAAGGTTGCAAGGAGATGGGGCTAGCCCCCAGCTTCTCCCCTCTAAAGAGTGACAACTCTGTGCTATCTACTAGAAAGAAAAAAGAAAGCTTCCCTTTAAATGGGATAGGCAAAATTATTTTTGTGCTCCATCCAGAGTGGATTGTAGACTCTGCTAGCTCTAAATCTTCAATGATATTTGAAAGTTCTTTTACTGCTCTGAATATTCTCTTGCTGTTACTTCTTTTCATTGTGTGTCTAGTGACATTAAAA
Source organism: Solanum stenotomum (assembly GCF_019186545.1). NCBI lineage: Eukaryota > Viridiplantae > Streptophyta > Magnoliopsida > Solanales > Solanaceae > Solanum > Solanum stenotomum. The sequence goes on from NW_026036338.1 coordinate 937,503, forward strand.
TCTCCATAAAATAACTGAGGATTCACCAGATCTCCCCTTCCCCTCACAACAGCCACCTCATCACAGAGCGACTCAAAACTGTGGTTTCTTTCTTCATCCTAGAGTTTATTTACAATCAAAATCTTTTAGAGTCAACCTACTTGTTTGAGATTTCGAGGATCCTTATTGGTATAGCTGGAAGAGGTGGAAATAATGGTGGGTATGCAGTTAGAGATCTTGAGTATTTGAGGAAAATGTGGTGAAGTTTGTAGAATTGAATTTCGGGTGGTCAGATTTTAGCCCATCTTATCATACACTATGCATCTCCAAATGTCCAAAATTTCCAGCGACAATCTAGTTGGACATAGTAATGCGTTGAATCACAAATGAAACTTTGAGCAACTAGTTGGACAAAGTAATGTGAATACAAATGAGTAATCATGTTCTTATTAACATTGTTTTCTTTTGCAGGCAGAATTATTCCCATTTCATAGATAACTTATTTGTTTCATAATGAAGTAAGGTTGTGGGTTCAAGTCACCAAGGGAGAAAATTACCATATTAAAAAAAGTTATGTGCAGCATATGAAGTAATAATATATAAAATAGGCAGTCTGGTTAGTGGCTTCCACGGAATTCAAGAGTCGAGAGTTAATTTATTCTACAACTCTGGTTGTTCTTTGGTCCTTCATGAGGCTTTACCATAGAGAAACATTTTATCTATTTTAGGTGCAATTTTCAATTACCAAATACTCTTCACTTCAAGAGCTTCAATTTTGTACAGTTTTTACCATCCATGACACACTGTAATCTGTAAAGCCTTATAACCGTGGCCAAATCAAGTCATTTCCTTGATTCAAAATCTACAAAGCTCTTCTACTTACCAATTGTCAAAAAAAATCTACAAAGCTCTTGTCCGTCAATCAAGTATTGCAATATAACAGAACTGCGGTTAGGGGTAGAATTTTCTTGAAAGATAAATGTCCCTTCTTTGGTTACAGCTTTCTGCAATTCAGCTACAAAGATGTCTAGAATCAGCTTCTAAGTTGCTACTCGTCTCCCTGCTAAACCAAAAGTAAATAAACCCGTCACTCTCTTGCCACAGTATTCTTGTATCTCTTGTTTATCCTTGTCTCCTTTGCTGCTGTCTATCAGTTCAACCATTGTTGGCAAGATGGATACTTGCCTAAGTTTCTCTGTGCCATTTTTCCTACTCTGCCTCTGTAATTTGAAGGATATTGAAGAATGAAAAAGTCCCACGTTAGTTGGGGAATGGACTGGTGGTTTGCTTATATGGACTTGGGCAACCCTCCCCTCATGAGCTAAATTTTGGGGTGTGAGTTAGGCCCAATACCTAATTTTACATGATAACAGAGCAGGACCCATCTCACCCAATGTTGAGCCTGCAAATTAAATATGCCCACACACTAGATGTCCAGGCTTGGGCGTGAGGTGAGGTGTTAAAGAATGAAATCCACATCAGTGGTTAATGAGATGGCAGGTCTCCTTGTAAGGCTTGGACAATCCTCCTCCCTTTGAGCTAGCTTTTGGGGTGTGAGTTAGGCCCAAAACCTTATTTTACCAACGAAAAATGCAAAGGTTGGATGTCGGTTTGCTAGCCGTTCACTTTTACATTTTATTACTTCATACACCTTGATTAGCACAATATATTAAATTTGAGGCTGAAATAATCCAATCAGATTTGGGTTTAAGCTCATGGATTTGCTGTTTAGTATGTAAGGAAGCACTGTATTTCCTTCATACAGGTATACAGTGTTGTCCACTTCATGATTTTGGGCTGCTCCACTTAGTTTATTGTGTTGGTCCTTGGATTGTTTCAATTTTACCTTGGTTCTTTGTATCAATTATTTATGGTTAACTGCAGGATACAACAGCTACTTTCTTGACTGCTGCACTTGCTTCAAAGAAAGAGCTTGTATCTGGAGCTTCTTCTGTAACATCTGAAGTAGGGAGTTCTTCAAGTGCTCAAGTTTCACCAGCTCAGGCAATGACACATATACAATCTCCATTGGCTACACTGTCTAAAAACTCTCAGATAGTAGAGGGAGAGGATCGTGGACATGCTGCTACGGTAAATTTCATTTACTCACATTCAGACCTCAGTTCATTATTGTCCAGCGTAATGGTCAAATTTAACTACTTTGCAGGAAATAGATTCCTCGTTGATTGACATGGCTTCTCATGGATCAGCAAATGCCTTTGAATCTAGAATTGGTGACTTCAATGAGTCTACCACTGTGATCACAACAGCAGAAAAGCCACTTCATCTTGTAGAAGTAGATTCAACCAAGGGTAAAGATGAATGTTCAATTTCAAAAGAGAATCCTGGTTTGCGTGATCAACAGTTGGACCCTAATGATGAAGCTCCTAGAGAGATTGCAAATAAAGCAGGGAAAGGTCACGAGATAAATATAGTTGAAGATGCAGCTGCTGAGAAGGCTGATTTTTCAGATGATTCGTCAAATACATTTCACGATGTTTATTTAAACATTAGATTACCTGACGGTTCAAGTTTACAAGTGAAGTTTCTCGTTATGGATACTTTAAGGATGGTCAAGCACTATGTTGATAAAAACCAAACGAGCAGCATTGGTTATTTCGATCTAGCAGTTCCTTATCCTCGCAAGGTTTTTGGTGATAAAGGTAACAGAGTATTATATGTATATATAATTATATATATATATATTTTTTTTATCAAGTAAAAGTATTTTCATTCATAATCATGACCAAAACAGCCGTATTCAATATACCAAAAGTTCAAAACTCTACAATGTATGATACTTTGCAAATCTACCCAATCCTCTTTACAACAAGAAACTTTCTGCTTACACCAAAAGAAAATAAGGGAGTGGAGACTACTCAACTGCAAGAAACTCAACTCGACACCTACAAAAGTTTGCATATTTCTCTCTCCAAACTACCCACAGTAAACAATCGGAACCACGTTCCAGGCGCCTTGTCTTCTCCTCTTTCTCCCGCTCTTCGAACTGAGCATCAAATCTTTCACAGTTGTTGGTATTACCCTAGGAGTGTGAAAGCATCTAAACATATCCCACCATATGGTCTTTCTTATTACGATCCTTATCCTTTTTGTCATTGTTTTGGGTGGCAATACATCCTCCATTGCTGCCTCAAGTCAAGGGAGTGCGTGTAGGCAACTTGACAGTCTGAGTTGCTGGCAGCCTGGTACATCAATGTTCCACTTTTATATGTGGCAGAGACTTTTTCCTTTGGTTAACACACATTCTTAAGGATTTCTAAATGTTGGTTTAAAGCTGTTAGGAAATGTGTCAGAAGATGTGGTTTTGTCCGAATAGTTTGTTGTTTGGCTACAAATAGTCTCATTTGCCACCTGTAATTGCTTTAGCACACATGAGATGATTTTATCCAATAGTGTAAGTTCAAATTGTTATAGCCTGTCTCAACTAGTCTGGAATGAAGTCTTGATCGAGTTTGAAACATAGAGGAATAATAGATGTTTTAACACTAGGAAGGAAAACATACTTCATATTAATTCTAGGTGTTTGAAAAGTTTATATTTATGGTGTAGGAAGAATATTGCATCTAGGGGTGGCAATTGGGCGGGTTGGGTCAAATTTGAGTGGGTCATAATGGGTTAAGACAACAATCGGGTTAAGATCCAACCCAAACCAAATTAAATTTGCTTGGGTCAAAACGGGTTAGGTATTGGGTTATATACCGGGTCAAGACCCAACCCAACTCAATTTTTACTGAACTTAATTGTTTTATTTGTTCTTTTAAACTATTTTAGTAAGCCTGCTGGCAATTGACTTGAGCCTTGGGGTTTGCTCCCTTTCAAGGTCTCAAGTTCGAAACCCACTAGGTGCAAACAATTTCTGAGGGCCATCGGACTGGGTAAAACCTGAATTAACTGTGGTACACTTGCGGGAAACTCCTTGCCGAGGGCCTGTACACCCCCGGGATTAGTCGGGGCTCAAAGAGACTCGGACACCCGGTGCAAATCAAAAAAAAAAAAAAAACTATTTTAGTAAGTAATATTTTTTTCCCTTTATTATGGCTATATATAACATATCAAATTGAAAATATAGTTCTTTATAAATATCATGACAAGATTTCTCATGAGCCAATGAGCCAATCAGTGTAGTCAAAGGCGCGCTTAAGCCTTGAAGCGAGGCTCAAAATGTGTTGAGCGCTTCGCCTCGCTTTATGTGCGCTTCAGTGTCATCATCAAGGTTCTAAGACAAAAATTTCCTTGCCAATGAGCCTCTTTGAAGTGACACTAAACAATTGATAATTCATTTTATCATAAAAAACTTTCAATTTCTTTGGTCATATATTTGTCATTCATGTTTATAATTATTTGGACCCCACCTAGTGGGATTTCACTGGGTATGTTGTTGTTGTTGTTGTTTATAATTATTTGTCTTGGACTAAACATATATATTTGTATTTTTTTTCTCCCTTTGCGCCTTTTTTCATTAAACCTCATGCTTTATTTGCGCCCTCAGACCTTAGATCTCTTTTGCGCTTTTTGCGTTTGATAACATTGGAGCCAATTCGGGTTATATATCAACGCAATTTTTAATGGGTTGAGATAATGAATGGGCGGGTTTTTAAGCGGGTTGGGTTTGATTTTGTCACCCCTAATTGCATCGCATATGAACTCTTATATTAGATCTTTTGCATTCCTTCAGTATGTAGAAGGAAATTTTCTAGTTTGTACTCTTTCTTGTACCTTCTTGGTACTCTTTAATGAAATCTACTACCTTTTTCATCAAAAAAGTATATATCAGTAACAACTAGTTTGAACTTATATATTTCACATGCTTGCTTAGTATCTTCTCTAGAACCTTTATATGGTTTGGTTCAGTTCCAGCTTATGATCCATGTACCGCTATCAAACGTTGTTTTTTTTGGTGCTTGCTGCTATTAAGGACATTTACTTCTTACCTCATACTTTAGGGAGCAATTAAATTACTAATATACCTTATAAATGTTTTTTTCCCTTGAAACGTGTCAACAGATCTAGATAGAACATTGTCAGATTTGGGTTTACACAATAGGCAAGCACTGATAATCGTTCTTCGTAATGAAGTGGATGTTACATCATTGCATGGTCAAAACAATCCGGCTGAGAGTAACCATACAGCAATTGGAGGCGATGCAGGATATTTTGCTACGATCAGAAAACTCTTTTCGTATGTAAATCCTTTATCTTACCTTGGTGGAAGTTCTAACACATCAAACACTGCTGAGGATTCTCGAGATAGCATATGGCAATATGGTAGTTTCCTTTCCTTTCTTCTTGACCTCTGTGACAGCTTCACTGCTAGAGAATTAGAAATTAAGGATACGTTCAACAGATTGCATTACTTGCACTTTCTTAGATCAGCTTTTGAGTTGCTTGAAATTTTTTATAAGACTTGCATTAACAGACACTCTACACCATCATTTTTTGCTAATACAACAGCGTTGGTTCCAAACATGTAGGGGTTGGCTATATGAATCATTGCTGACTATTTTTCTCCATTTAAATTAATCTAAGGACAAGATTATGCAAAGTGAATAAAAAGCACTAGAAGTTCTTTTCATTTTCTCTAGTATTATTTGAAAACACCTTTTTCCCAATTTTGTGCCTGACTTTTGACTCTGTCAGTTGTAATTGCTTCTCCATGTGCTAATATCGTACTTTACACGAGCTTTTACAGATTAAATAAAATAATGAGTTTGTAACTGAGCTTTTCGAGATCCACTATCAGGTGTATTAAAAATGTTGTATTTATGAATGGATGAGATCAGGGGAATAACTAGGTAGGAGGAAATTGAACCCCCTGTCATTGAAAAATTATACAGGGTAAATAAAGGGAAAACAGTTTTTTATGGATATACATGAATTGTTGAATCCCCGTGACATAAGGGAGATTACCCCATGACCTAAGATTTGAATATGTGACCTAAAGCACTTTTTGGCTAAACATGAATTGTTGAATCCCCGTGAAGTGGCAAAGAGGTTCAAAAAGTGCTTTAGGTCGCATGTTCAAATCTTAGTTATATCATTCTATTTTTTTTGAACCCCTTGTAAATTTTGGGTTCGTCATTGGATAGGATGCTGATACATTCATGTGTTGACTGCCACTCTGTGTCATGTTAATTTGTTTTTGCTTATCTGGATAATTTGGTACTGTGTTCTCAATTTATTGCCTCTGACATGTAGGTCCAAACTCCACGCCTCAAAATAATCAGACCTTGGTAAGTAAGCAATTCCAAACCCCCGTAACTTCCACAACTAATAACAGAGGTAGAAAGCCAGCGTCATCTAGCTTTGGGAGCAACATCCACACTCTGAAACATGATGAAGATGAAAATCAGTTTGGTGATAGAAACACATTCTGGAATGGTAATTCTACTCAGTTTGGTGGAGATGACAATAGTAAATAAGATTCCAGTGCACTTTCTTGTATATTGATGTGTCTATACAGTTGGATATATTCTTCCTGTTAATCATTGTAATAAGTTTTGGATTGAAGCCTGTTCCTTTTATCTTTACAATGATTGGCTTAGCATAAACTGGAGTCAAGTTTAGTATCTCTAAACTTGGAGACGCATTTTATGGTTAGTGAAACTGTTGTAGATGGTGTTTTGAGAACAAATAATCATTAGCACTTGTACTTGTTCTTCTAATAGAGTACTGAGACAAGTTTACCTTGATTAGTCGAACAGGTTGATTTTGCGTGTACATCTTAATTTTTGGACCCGATAAACAATGTTTAACAAATAGCCTCAGTCTCCACTCTTCTGTTTCTTCGAATTCTATTCATTTTTCTCAAGTGAAAGGAGATTGATGATTTGTTTGTTAGCTTTGCTTCTAGAACACAATCCGATGATTCTGACTGCAGCAGAAGAGTTGGAGAAGTTCTTTCTTTATAAAAAAGATAAGGAATTTATTGACTGTCTGATTTCAAAAAGTAGTGTAATTCCTTTGCGTTTTATCTATCAATGATAATATTCCAATTTAGCCTTCTTCTTGACAGTCAATATTCCAAAGTGCAAACATCTACTCAATTACTCTATATTTTGATTTCTAAGTCTACAACATATTTCACAATGTGCTTTGCTTAGTTTGGCCTCGCTCATTGAATTTCCCCATTGCAATAGGGTAAACATTGAATTTTTTACATTACTGTTGTATAATAAGTTTATCAACAAAAATTACTTAAATGTATGTCTCAGAATAAAATTATAACTGAATTTGTCATCTATAAATTTCTCTAAACAGTAAAAGTAATTGATGAATTCAAGACTTAGAGAAAATAATAAGATTAGTTGCCAAGAAATTAAAATTTGATAATTATTTTAGAAGATGGGCATTACTACAAGATAACTTATCTAACTGATTGGATAAGATACCATATATAATAATATTAAGTGTCAATATGTTATATACCTTTATACATTCAGAGCTTGTTAAAATAAGCCTAAAATAAATTGCTCAACACATATTTTTATGGATTAGGCCCAAAATATTTTTAAAAATAAAAATTAATTTTAATTCATTTTAAAACATGCCATCTTATCAATTTAATTACCAACTTCAATCCACTCTTCTTCTTTGCTTATAATTCTCCTCTTGCTAAAGATAAGATATTTTTTTAATTCATAGTTGAGTTAATATGGAGTCACATCCTGAGATTGTGATCGAGATTCGAATATCGAATCAAGATAGAAAGTTGTGTCATGTGCAACGTCGATCAATGATGGTTCATTAATGTCCATTGATTTAGACTCCTTCTCCCTTCTCAACTACGAAAAAGGATCTCAATTAGTGATCCGTTTATGATTATAAGTAGAGGTTGGGAGTTGAATTCAAAGTCAAGTCCTAGATTGAGGTCGATAGCTATCCGGATTTAGATTCCGTGTTAGGGTTAGAAGTCTAGTCTAAATTTATGGTCGGATCATGCATCACGGTTGGATCCCAGGTTGGGGTCAAAGTTTGGATATTGGGTCGGGGGTGTTAGGATTGGGAGTCGAATGTCGGGTTGAGGGCGATAATATGGTCCTTTGTTGAGGTTAGGGTTGGGTGATGAGGTTGAAAGAGAGTTTTGAGATTTGTTTTATGTAGGAAAGTTAAAAAATAAGTTGATGAAAAAAGCACACCCTATATGATTATTATAATATTTTCCTTTTATGAATATTTAGATTAAAATCAACCTATTTTTATCTCTCAAATAATCTTTGTAATTATGAGGAGACCCATTACAAGTTTCTATATAACCCCCAACTCCAAATAGCATAACCCCAAAACCCCCAACTCCAAATTACCATCATGGCAGACGGTTTCGATTCTCATGCTTCTTCTGAGTTCTCCAACACCAAAGTTCAAACATTCACTGAGAGGATGAAAGATGAGATAAGCATCTCTGAAAATTCTAAGAAGTTCAATGTGTGTGCCTCTGAAACTCAAGAATTCAGTACCCATTTTGTGGCTGATGAATCATCCATCAAGAAAAATGATGAAGCAAAAAGCAGCTTTAATATGGAAGAGAAGAAAGATGATGGGTCTGTGAGGTGTTCACTCAAGATTGAAGTAATTGATGATACAGCAATGATTGATATTTCTCAAGTTGGAAAAAGTTGCTCAATTGATAAAAATATCAAGGGTTTTGATGGAAAATCAGGAAGAAATAGGAAGAAAAAGAATGCAAATCAAATGGTTGCGATAAAAGCAAAAGTTAGGAATATGGAAGAAGCCAAAGAAAAAAATGTGAATGGCTGTAAAATAATTGGAGGAGAAGAGAAGAGGGTTTATTGTAGAAAGGAGTTGGAAAATTTGAGGTTTGTTGGAATGGAACAACAGAGGAAAATGTGGGTTGAGGTGTACTGTGGGCTTGGTGATACCGTGCAAAAGGAGTATGATGGCCTCGCTGACTCTAATACTCAAAAGCACATCTGCCTGTCTCGCAGTCGCAGGCACATTGGTAAAGAAAATACCCCTGTCATTTCTGGTGCGTATTTTTTCCCTTCTTGCAGCTTGTGTTATCTGAAGTTTCTTTTTCTTCCTTGTTGAATAGTGGTGCGGCCAATTCTGTTTGTGTTTTGATACCTGCTGTTCTTGATAGTATAATTTGCAATGTTTCTGAAACTGACAGTAAAGATTACATGATGCTTTTTGGAGTCTGATAGATATAATTATGTTGTCAAATTTAGCTAGTCAATAGTTTTGGACCTCTCAATCTTTGTGAAATAGTGTTCATTATCTGTCAGCGTGGTGGTGCCTTTTAAGAGATCGACATGTTAGATTATTGCTTTTGGTGCAAAACTCAAGTTGTATCATTTTTTCTCTTTTCCCTTTTGATCTGTAAATTAAAAAAAATATATGAAAGGAAAACATCAAAGAGATATAAATATACATATGGTGATCCACGATTACATGAGAAGAAGACTAGAGAATGCAAAACCCAAATTGTATCAAGATACTTGTAAGATTATAATATAATCTTTTGTCCAAGAGAATACAAAAACTTTTTGGACTACATAATATATTTTCCTATGTTTTGTTGATTTGATTTTATACAAATGTTGGTCTTCCACTAACTAGATTGCTTAGAGGAGTGCTCTTTGGCCTGTTATGCAGTGGGATCTTTACAGTTTCTAGGTAACACAACAACAACATACCTAGTGAAATCCCATAAGTGGGGTCGGGGGAAGGTAGAGTGTATACAAATTATATTCATACCTCGTGGAGGTAAAGAGGCTGTTTCGGAGGATTCTCGGCTGGAGTACAACATATCAAAATAGGTATGAAAAAGGGAAAACAATAGTGGAGAAACAAAACAACTATAAGGAAACAATAACAACCACAAAGTAATGCGATAACCTAAACACAATCAACAACAAGTGATGGTGGAATTAAAAGCAATACACTATAAGAATACGGCTAAACCCCTCGAAAATTAAGTCAACACTCCATACCTACTAACCTTCTACCCTAATACGCGGCCTCCCCGCCCTCTTATCTAAGGTCATGCCCTTGGTATTCTGGAGTTGCGCCATGTCTTGTCTAATCACTCTGCCCAATACTTTTTTGATCTATTTCTACCTCTCTTTGTTTCTACTATATCCAACCTCTCGCACCTCCTCACTAGGGTATTTGCGCATCTCCTCTTCACATGTCCATACCATCTCAGTCTTGCTTCCCTCATATTGTCCATCACAGAGTCCACTCCCACCTTGTCTGGGATATCCTAGTTTCTAATCACCACACATTCATCTCAACATCCTCATTTCCACAACTTGCATTTTCTGAACATGAGAGTTCTTGTTTGGCCAACACTCTGCCCCATACAAAAAAGTCAGTCTGACCCCATACTACAGTTTCTAGGTGATACATTGGTTAAAAAATATTAAGACAACCAGCACATCCATGTATGCATTGTATTTTGGAGGGTGCATTGTTTCCCAGTTAGTTGTATGAATTGCACAAGCAATTAACTAATTTTTTTTTGTGAAGGGGAAGGAATCTTAGAATATTTGAAGGCAAAATTTAAAAATGTATAGGTGCATACTTTTGGGTAGCTTTTGGTGCAATATGGAAATTGTAAATGAAATTGAAGCCATACTTGATTTCATAAAACTGCAATTCATGTAAAACCTTGGCTGTAATTTGCACCAGCATTTTCTCAATGCTGGTTTTCATCAATGAAACTTTGCTTATTTATAAAAAGTCTATACTTGTGTTTTTATTTTTCACTTTTCCTTTTTCGTGGTTGATGCTTGACTTCTTTATATATATACATACTCACATATCCACGTACTTGGTCGCTTATCAGAAACGATATCTCATTCACTCTGTTTGCTGAGTGAATATTAGATTTAGAGGCCATCCATCTGATTGTCACCTTTTAAAATTGTAAGTTGCTCCTGCCTCCTTAATTGAGGTCATGGATTTATCTTTTCTGCCATTCCTCGCTGGTGCTATTACTGGATATATTTAAGAATGCCAAAGAATAAAATGTAAAATCTCAAGTGCCTCTCTTTACATTAATTTCTGTTTAAACTTTGGGTAAAAGAGGATTCAAAGAGCAGTTTATTCACCAAAAAGGAAAAAAGGACACAGCTAGTGCAGTGGAGAATTGTGTTCCAACCGCGGATCCCTATCATTAACTTACCCCATTTTCAGGCAAATGCAAGTTTAGATGTAACTTTGGTGATATTGTGGATTATATACTCTTGACATCATGATATGCTACACCGCCTACACCTTTCGTATCAAAATATTTACTCTATTTCTTGCCTTCACGATTGTTTACTTCCCTACACATTCTGTTGTGGTTGTTTCAATTTGATGGGTTCCTAAATTTCTGTTGGCACAGGTGTTTTGGCAGCAAAAGAACGAGGAAAACATATGAAAGTTTATACACAAAGAGGCATGACATATATGAATCTGCAGAACACTTTATGTTTACCTGGCCATTAGGTCTTTAGTATTGTCCCCAGTTCGAGATAAAGGGTTGAAGGAAAAGCATTTCTAACCATTGCCCAATACCTCTGCTGTACAGAAAAGTTTTGGGATGAGCATTGATTTCTTATTTGCTCATATCTTACCACAGTGATGAATCTGATTGTAGATACCTAGCTCTTGTAAATGGATCACTGATACAGTGGCTAGATAGAGTGATGATGTGTTTACGTGTATCGTTCATGTAAGTAGAATGTAGAACACTGGAAAATAGACTGCTGATGTAAATGTATGGTCTACTTGCATTGTAAAGTGACTGAATTGGTGAATTTCATTTGCATTTGAAATGAATAAACCTCTCAACTTGAAATTTCCTTGAGAATGATATATTAGTTAATTTTGTGGATTTTCTCAAACATCTGTTCTAGAAGTAGTTGAGTGTATGTGAGTAATCATTTATGCCTTTCAGGTAACAACCATTCAGAGCACTTGGATGATCAAGAAGGGAATATAGACACTAAAAATTCTCTTTCGGCATTTCCTCCCAGTAGGGATGATGGCATCTCTTATGAGGGTGAAAACAATGTTTATGAAGAAAGTGATGATAGCGATGATGATTATAGTAGCATTCAAAGACCCGCCTTTAGAGTTACAGGAGAGCCTGATTTTGATTCTGGTCCTCCTGAAGATGGGCTTGAGTATCTTAGGCGTGTCAGGTACCATTTTCCTATCTGTGTCTAAAAGGGTTGCTCTTAGCCTATGGTCGAATAATATTATGAATGTTGCAAAAACAAAAATGAAGGCTTTATAGGCCATCTAGGATGATAAGTTGTGTCTGAAGCTTCTTATAACAACACAACAATATACCTTGTGTAATCCCACAAGTAGGATCCGGAGAAGATAGAGTGTAAACAGACCCTACTTTCTTACCTAGGGAGGTATCTCATAAAAAATGTAAGGGTATCTTGGTATAACATTAAATAACTTGGTAAGCCATCCTACTCCAACCTCTCCAAAGCACTTCCAAACCTTTATAGGTGTTAAAGCCAAAAGTCCCATATTGGTGGTTAATGAGATGGGTGAACTCCTTATAAGGCTTGGACAATTCTCCTCCCTTTGAGCTAGCTTTTGGGGTGTGAGTTAGGCCTAGGTTAGACCTAATTTAACATGGTATCAGAGCAGGCCCATCTCACCCGATGTTAGGGACCAAAAAAATCAAAAAATGCCCACGCACCAGATGCTAAGCACTGGGCGTGAGGTGGGTCAAAAAATTACCCAAAATTGCCCAAAATTGCCCATGCACCAGATGCTAAGCACTGGGCGTGAGGTGGGGTGTTAAAGCCAAAAGTCCCACAGTGGTGATTAATGAGATGGGTGAACTCCTTATAAGGCTTGGGCAATCCTCCTCCCTTTGAGCTAGCTTTTGGAGTGTGAGTTAGGCCTAGCTAAGACCTAATTTAACAATAGGAATGCCGTTTAGACTACATGCTCTTCTAATGTTCATGTTCTTTTAATGGCATCCTTTATATTTGACAGCCTGATTCTACTAGTGTAGCTAAAGGCAGAGATGTATGGAGATTGATAAAAATAGCCTATCAATTTCTCTTTGATCTCATTATCTCCTGTCAACATTAGTTGAGCATTGCCGTAATATGCTTCACCTGGTTTAAATCCTTACTCCTTGTCTCTCTCCATCTGGCTTTTTAACCATTTCTTTCTTCCTCCTGTGTCATTAGTTTTTGGCACAAACTAGTTAGGGTTCTTCCAAGCTATTAGTTAGGCCATATATGGCTTCTGCTTTTGTTAACTAATAGCCCTATCTCTTAGCTCTAATAAAATAAAAATATAAGTTATTTTTGGTTTGATCAATTTGATAGTCATAGTAAATAGATGAGACGACATTTATTAGTTTGCTTTGGTAATGTAACAAGTTATAAAAAGAGATGAATTAATGAAAAATGATTTGAGTTGGGTGGGTGTGGTTATGATCTACTATTTAGCTTAAATTGACCAAAGTTGCTCAGACTCGGGTCGACCTTGCCAGATAAAGCATAGTCTGTCGACTAAATTCACAGGAATAGGAAAAAGGGACATCATGTAAGTAGGTACTAGGTAGAGCATCTAGAACAATATTACCAGAGTGACCCTCCCACCTAAAGATAAAGATTGGCTTCTCCAATATGCCAACTTCTTTTCATTTTCCACCACTCCATTCCAAATATCTTTGGTTCTGCTTTTTGCCCCAAGAGGCATATACCCAAATAAATAGTTGATAACTCTCCTCTTTTGCCACCAAGAATATTCACCCGATCTTGGAGATTGATCAGTTCATTTACTGGATACAATAAGCATTTCCGGTTAATGTGCAACCCTGATATGACTTAAAAGAGGATGAAGTCATTTCAGTTTTAGAGAACAAGCCCATAGGAAAACCAAAAAAATGATTTCAATTTTGAACACGTCTTCTTCCGGTGACTAGTGAGCTTCCTACATGACTTGGCTCATCTGGTCGCACCAACAGTTTGAATTGACCATTTTCTATCCATCTTAATTTCTTACTAGTTAGATACTCTTAACTCAAGGGGGATATATATAAGGTGCCTTACTCCCCAGTTGGAATTATTTTTGGAAGTAAACCCATACTTTCTGAAATCAATGACCCCCTCCCTAGATGGGATCACTGAGAATATAAGATGCCTTATTCTTTTTTTTATCAAGTCAATATATTTTCATTATTGACATGAATCCCAAACGCAAGTGGTATACCAAAAAAATTAGAGAACCTACAAAAAGGCATGAATCTTTACAAACAACACCCGGTCTTCTATACAACAAGGAAATATTTCTTCCTATTTTAAATTATATCTTTTTGAGATTTGCTAATACCACACGGCATCATCACTTGAAGCCTCTGTAGCAACTTGTCGATCGTAAAAGAGAAAAGAAGAAGAGAACTTTTATTGATACGGATGACAAAAGTGAAGCAAGTAAAAAAAAGGAAGGTTTTCCTTATCCTTGGGTAACCAACTTACCACCCTGAACTATGTACAAACATCTGGTAGAATGATTACACTTTTTCTCTGCTGCTGTAATCTGCAACTATGCTTATTTATTTGCCACAGTAGTTGTAATTTTGGGAACAATAATACTGGTCACATCCCACTGAAGCTTCATGAAATAACTGGCATAACCACAACACTCTCCTACTAACAGCATACGACAAGTGGAGTTTTTCGCTCTTTCAACCCAATTATACCATGCTTCACTGTCATAAATGTTCTGTCACAAGACTTGTTGCAGGGTATGGAATAAATTCTTCTTTCCATCATTGATAGCTCATTTGTAACCGATTATCTTGAGTAAATGATTGGAGAAAAACAAAGAAACAGTAATCTGAGAAAACTGTCCTACCTAAACTTTCATTAACTTTCTACCGAATTTTAAAAATAAAGAAAATGGGCCTCTCAGAATTCTTGAGGGAAGTGGATATTCTCTCACTAACTTTCTGTTCCATTTTCATATCCCCATTTTTTCATGTGGTCAATGGCCTTCTTATGAACTCCACCTTAATGTTATGTTTGTATTGTGTCCGAACGCATACATAGTCATACAAGTAATATATGATTTTGAGTCCAGATACCGTACCCACATGGACTTGTGATTTAGCTATTTACTAAATTAACTTAATGCTTATTATTTATTCAAGTGATAAAATCCTGGTTATTATTTTGAATTAGCTAAACAGGAAATAAAAAGAAAATAACTAATGAACAATTAACCAAATGAAGACCAGATTTTTACATAATTAATGAGATGATATCGATATAGGGCTACGGATTCACTAGTATCATGTTGAGTAATCGCTTGAACTGATTACTCAAAATGTCTCTTCTTTTTAATCGAGTTACTTGTTGCAGGTTGATAGTACTTATTGAGTATCTTGCTGATAACTCTAAGACTACTCAACTATCCCTAATGCCTATATGGTTATGGTTGTCAGCAAATAGTGAAGTGCATGTATATTTCTTCTATATCAACTGTGCAAGACTAAAGGGTATCATATACACATTAGAGGAATCAATGGTTCTCCTTCCCTAGGAGGTTCACGAACAAGCTCTACTTCCTCTTATTACGCTCTCAAATTTCCCCTTCCTAGTCCAAATAATGAGTCAGAAGATACAAATAGTATTTGAAAGGTGTGATCAAACAATCAAATAATTAAGCTCAAGAAGTAAGTAACCACACGAGTTGGAGCACGACGATAACTATCTTAACAAGTCAATCCAAGTTCATACAATAACAGTCATGCAACTACCATAATCCTAGAATGAGAAGTTTAGCTCCACATAGGCATGGATGGATTACAACAAATCATCCGAAAGACGTTAAAATAAATAATTATGGAGAAGAAAAGATAAAACTAAAATTCTTTGGCCTCCACGGCGGCTCCTAGCTCTTCTTAGGTCAAAAATTATGTAAAAACCGCGCTTAAGGACCATTTATAGTATCGGAAAAAATCTCAGACAAAAAAACCGAGTCCAAAATAATTTGGGAAAATCAGATTTTGGCTTGCCTGGCACGATGCGGCCCGCTAAGCACGACACTCCGCTCCTGGGCAATTGTCCAGTGAACTAATATTTTACCCATCCCTTTGCCATCTTTTGCTTTTATTTTTCTTTTGGCTTTTGAATGTGTAATGATTAGACAATCATATAATATCATTTGGATTTCTCCATCTGTACGTGAGCCTTTTATCCTTTTTCTCGATTCTCGCTTTTTATTCACATTCTGATTCAATTCTCTTTATCTTCAAGTCTTCACATTGCTTTATTCCTATACATTAAAAATATAATATTAAGCACAATTAGTATAATCAATATTCAAAGACAATCACAAGTACTAAAATATGAGGTAAATAGTGGCTAAATATATGTATTTTTGGCCTCACATCAGTTTGCTTCGGTTAGGAGCAAGGGAAAGGGGGAGTTACTGTGTTTATTCTCTTAGGTGAATATTCTCATTTACTTCCAATTATTTATTATGGTTGCAAGAGATCTAAAGGATTTTTTGTTTCTGAATAAAAAGGGAAGTAAAGGATTTTTTAGATTTTCATATGTCCAATTTCTAGGGGTTGAAGAAGCTGATGTGGAAGTCAATAAACCCTACACTTTAAATTCCATGCCTTCCATTTTCTAACCGAACAAGCAAAATAGACATCACACTCCCTGTAACTGCTCATCTTGCTAGCTCAACCTAAAAAAAGACATTTATAAACGTGCCCATGGCCAGTTTGGTACTCTTCTTCAGAGATTTCAGCTCTGCTGCCAAATTAGCCATGCTTGCTTTTCTCTGCCACAGTAGGAGACTAGGCTACACATCTCTCATGTCCTGCAAAAGGCATAGTACTTGTCACCCTCCAATTTTTTTCAGTCTTAGTTTCTTGGTCACCAGTAAATACCTGATGTATTGTACACTTATTCTCATGCATAATGAAACTCTAATTCTAGTTAGAACAAATGATAGCATTTCTTAGCTACATTTTTAAACAAGACCTGGAACTGGTGGATGTTTTTACGAGTTAGCTAGACATTGTATTTCAAAATTTCTTCATTTTTTGTAACCCGTTCAACTAGCCATGACATGAAATTTGCGCTGAAATGATATGGATGTTGAATTTGTCCTAGATGGGAAGCATTACGGTTGCCCAAAGTGAAGGTTGCAGCAGTTCAAGGAAGTAAACTAAACAAAGAACAGACATCTTACATGCCCCAAATTCCTGATATTGCAAGCTGTCTAGAGCACTTGTTGCCTCTCAAGAAGTGGGAGGAAGCATTCCTTGCTGATTTTTCAGAGCTAAGACTGGTATGTTCTGCTTGTTTGTGTTGAAGTACTTTTAGAATTGGAAATGCAATAGCTCGAGTCATCAAAGTATCCTGTTACAAGCTCTGCTCCTTTTCCCTGAAAATATGATCAGAACTTAAAGTTGCATGATGGATGTGGGTTGGTGTCATTATTGGTTACTCATGACCCGAATATGAGAAGTTTTGGAGTAGGTAGTGCTCCTGACAGACTTTACCTATGTTTTTTTTTTGTTGAAGGAATTTGTGTTTTGTTTCAGGCTTTGTCACGTTTGGAAGCTAATATTGGAACTTGTAGCCAGCTGCATTCTTCAACCTTTGTTGATCAACCACTCTCTTCTGATCAGCTTCCTGAAAACATTGTTTTGGATAAGTTTGATGGTTTGATGTCTGGAGAAGAGGAGTCTTCCCTATCTGATGCTGGTGATGATCCTGCCCTAGAGAATTCCATACCAAAGTCATCTCCTGCCGATAGTCCTACCTTATCTGTTATCTTAGGAATGGATGCTGTAGCTCGAGTTTCAATGTTAAGGAAGCAAATTACCGCTGTGCAAAGCTTGAGGGCTCTTACAATGGATGACTGCTTATGGCTGTTTGCTCTGTGCGCTGCAGTTGATACTCCTGTGGATGCTGATACATGTGCAGCCCTACGGTCATTACTCCGAAAATGTGCAAACTTGAGAGCTGACAAGTCCAAACTCGATGATGAAGTTATTATGCTTAATATGTTGGTCACAATATGTGGCAGATATTTTGGACAGTCCGAACAATGACGATTTTGTTGGGGACTTGAACAAAATGTACTCTCCAATTTTATTTATATATTTATTTTTATATCACTTTCCAGATTTCTTCGGTCATGGTCTTCCCATGATAATTTATACTCAGAGAAACATCTTAGTTGGGGGCATTTAGTTTAGTTCATATACAATTAGTCAATGTATAACAACTCAATGCCGATTCATGTTTGAATTTGAAGGGAGTTGGTTATGAATTATGAAGCTCCCATAACCAAAAATTAGACGATTTCAATATTCAAATATTGAGTCACCTTTTTAGAAGTAATAATAATGCCTTTATATTATTGTTGTAGTTGTAGTATTAGAATCATGTTTTTGTTTAACTGGATGAACAATGCTCTTGAATATAGAGCTCAAGAAATTATTCTTTTCCATCTATTTGTATTAGATTCATAATTTAGTTTGACAAAGAAGAAAAGCATTCTTTTCTATTTTCTATTCTATATGGGCTATGCCTACGCAGACCTCTTTCGAATCTTGAATATGCAAGTAAATTAGCGTAAGTGCAAGATTTTCTAACCATAGAGTTACAAATACTGTTTAAATTTTATTTTATAGCACACAGACAAAGAAAGTGGAATAATATATGTACCATTTTATTTGTAATATAAAAAAGTATTTTGGTTATAAATGAAATTTGCCAACATATGAATGCACTTGTAGGCGTTTCTTTTTTATTTTCACCAACCCAATTCTTTACTCCCTCACTGCTTTTAGTGCTTACCTGTTTATTCGACCAACAAACATAGAAGAGTAAATCAAAAGCCACAAACCCCTCTTGTCGAAAAAAAAGGATCAGGTAAATTCAATATTATATTTTATGAATTTCGGTTGCTTGGCTACTATAATATAATATTTTGAATTGATTTTGGATCTGGGGTTCGCAAAATTTTGGTTAAAAGTTGCTTATTTTTGTTTATATTATTGGGATGGCTATGGATGACAATTTTCATAAGCAAGGATTAGGGGTAAGATTTTCAGCGACTTTTTTTATTTTAATGGATACGTTCAGCTTGAAGCTTTGTCAAGTAAAAAAGACCTTGTAGCAAAATGATGATTTTCTGATTTTGTTTGTATAGGGAGGGAGGGTATCACATTTAAGCAATTTTCTTTTTGTGGATTCTATATTTAGTGCATTTGCTATCAGTTCCTGTCACTCTTTCTCTCCTTGTTTCATGTGGCCATTTTAGGTGCTTCTGTAGTAGGAAATATTATTTGAAATCATTAACATATGTTTCTGCGCCTTCTTTGGCTGAGAAAATATGTTTTATGGTTCTATTTGTTATTGGCATAAATGTATATTATTAACTTCAGTTTTTTAGATGTCTTAGAGCAAGAATGCTGCATATATAACCTTGAAGTGAAGATCATTCAACTTCATCTTTGATGATATCAAGTTAGCATTCAATTTCATCATTGATTATAACAGGTTTTGGTTTTGGTATGAAGAGTTTCAAAGTAATTTAAAGAGATGGTATGCAGTTTCCCTGTGGAAATATCTTGGAATCAATTGGTTTATGTGTTAAGGCATGCATGCTATGATTAAATTGCATTAGTAATGATCTACTCTTATGTTTGACTTACTTCACAGACACATGCACCTCCTGGTTATTTTGTACGCTTGGAGAACGCAATGGCTAAAGACGATCTTTATTTGAGTAAGAGAGTAAGGATGAGAAGGTGGTTCTGTTGCACCTGCAAAGTAGAGGAGTCTGATCCATCACATGAAAACGAGCTCCACAAAAGCCCTAAGAACAATGCTGATGGTATGTTGATCTTTTCTGTGCTTAAGCTACAATAGATGAAATGGAAGTTTATCTCCGTTTCTTGTCTATAATGGGTCTTTTGACTTAGGGATGGCAATGGGGCGGGGAGGATGCGGGGTGGGGCGGGTTTAAGGCTATGTGGGTGGGGTGGGTTTAAGGTTGTGCAGGGCGGGTAGGATGTGGGGCAGGTTGATTTTTTTAAAAACTAATGCGGGGCGGAGCAGATTGCGGGTATATGTGATTTTATGTGGGTTTAAACTTAATTTTAATTTTTTACATGTTATAAGAGTGATAGAACATTATTTATTAAGATAATTTCTTTAAAGCTACTAAAATATTCAAGATAGTAAATGAAAATGGTTCAATAAAAAATAATTCAATTTCTTACATGTTTCCTAATTGACCTCTAAAAAATAAAGTTTTAAGTCACTATCCTATTAAATTAATACAACTTAATGAAAAGATGAATTTATTTTTATGAATTTTAATTTTAGTATCAAACTTAACTAGCAAAAGAAAATATTAAAAAAAATTATGCGGGGAGGGTTCATGTAGAGCGGGTCTATGTGGGGCGGGGTGGGTTGAGAATGAAAAAAAATGTTATGCGGGGCGGGATGGATTAAAAATTTTGCAGGTTGAGCTCAACCCGCCCCGCCCCCTCCCAGCATCGTCCCATTGCCATCCCTATTTTGACTCATTAGTCCCATTTGATATTGCTAATAGTTGTAATCTTAAGTTAACTATCTACCTTTCGGGGACCGACTGGAGGACAAATTTGTAATTCTTTGGATATTGCTAATTCAATCATCAGTCCTATGATTATCCCATGTCGTCGTTCTCTGACCAATGTTTTTGGAAGTACTAAAAGCTGCTATTGACTGAGAGGTGATTTCCTCTGTGGTGATTCCTGCTTGGTGGTCAGTCTCTTTATGTATCCAATCTTGTGATATGAGTTCTTTCCGAGCCATTATGTGTTGTAATGGGAGAAGTGGGAGAATAAGTTTTCATTTTTTTATGAGTAAAGGTATAAATATAAATTCAATACCAAGCTGGTACAGAGACAAAGTACAACAAAGCTAGACAGGAATCCTTTTAAAGTTGTAAGATGGTGAAGCTTGTGACAGAAAGTTTAACAAATCTTCATCTTTTAGTTTCCAAGATATCACCCAATGGTGATGCTTGTGATGGAAAGTTCGAGAACAAAAAAAATGACAGTGTGGAGAAGATAGAAGCTTCTAGTCATTGAAATTGAGGACGAAGATGAAAAAGACATTAATTATGGTGTTTCTGATATTGAGACTACTAAGGCTTATAAATGAGAGCTTCACGCATGCGAGTGTTCTCCTTAGTCCTACACATTGAGCTTTCGAAAAGGGTGCTTGTGGGAGCAACTCAACAAGATGTGGGTTCAGTTCCCTATATGCATTATCCTAATAGATACCCTCACCCTCTTTCATTTCCGCTTAAGCTTCCTTGGTTTGTGGGATTAATTGATTGGATATTGAGACTCATAATAGTTCCTAGTAACAACTTCTATTAAATACGATACCACATTCGATTTGATTGAACTCATGGATCCAATAGCCAAGGAAAGCCAGTCCACTAACGCTTATAAATGAGAATTAGGAGTGATCTCAAACAATGATGGATAAAGTTGTCATGCAAGGTTATTTAAAGGGTTAATGCAACGATTGGGTGTTTGGGCTATTTCAGCTTCCCACTTATTGTTTGCCGATGATACTTTAGTTTGTTGTGATGGAGATATGAACCAATTTATCATTTAGGCTAAGTGCTTACTTGGTACAAGCCTCAAAATTAACCCAAGTGTGAGATATTTCTAGTCGGGCAAGTGGTTGACATTGGGGTTCTCGCTCAAGTTTTAAACTGCAAGGTGGGATCTTCCTACTAACCTATCTTGAACTTTCGCTAGGGGCTTCGAGCAAGGATGTTTAGGTATGGAATGGTTCTTCTAAGGGTTGAGAAGAGAATAGAGATTAACAGGGTGGCAAAAAAGATACTTGACCAAAGAAGGGAAAGAGGTGCTTATCAAGAGCACCTTATCGAGTATTCCCACTTCCTTCATGTCTTTATTTTATGCTTTAACTTCGGTCACAAGAAAATTGCTGAGGTTTCAAAGAAATTGTCTTTGGGATGGGGTGGATGAAGCAAAGAAATTTCATTTGGTGCAGCGGAAGACTGGCTCATCTCCTAAAAATGGGGAGGTTTCAGAATTAAAGATTTGATGCTTTTTAACAAAGTTTTATTAGGCAAATAGATTTGTCATTTCAGGATGGAGGTAAACGCCTTTTGGAGAGGGGTGGTAGTTGATAAATATGGGGTAATGGAAGGGATATGGTGAACTAGAGATGTAATTATGCCTTTTGGGTGTGGTTTGTGGAGGAATATAATGAAAGGATGGGATAATTTCAATGTAAATATCTCATTTAAGGTTGGAAATTGTAGGATAGTTAATTTTGGGGGACATAGGTTGTGTGGGGATAGCATACTAAAAAATTATTTTCAGACTTTGTATAAAATGTCACATCAAGGAGATTTGATGGGCCAACAAATTAGGGAGACACATGGTGGAGAGATTCTTTGGAATTTGAGATTTAGATGGCATTTCCACGATTGGGAGGTAACCAAACTACAAAGGTTGATTGCGCTCCTTCACAAGCAAGTCATTCAAATGGATAAACCTAATGCTCTGTCGTGGGGTTTGGGAAATAATGGAGCTTTATCTGTTAAATAATTTTGTGAGAAACTTCTAATCAGGAATGAGGGTGTGTTTGTGATGCAATTTGGATAGCGCAGGTGTTGCGGAAGAGGTGCTTTTTCTCTTGGCTAGCAACTAGATAATATTAGAAAGCGGAAGGTTGTTTGTGCCAGCTAGTGTTAGTGGATCATCTTCTCATTCATTGTCTTTACCATGAGATTATGGTGGGACATGCTTCGGTGGTTCGGAGTTTCTTGGATAATGTGATTAACTATGAAAGATTTGTTGTTTTGTTTGGGATGTGGGAAAAGAAGGAGAAGACATCGGGCACTGAACTTGGTCCCTCTTGCATTGATGTGGGTTATTTGGAAAGAGAGAAATAAGAGAACTTTTGAGGGGGTACAATCAAGTTTTTCTCAGGTGAGGAATAGCCTCTGGTCATTTATTTTCTTTTGGTGCACCCATAAAGTTCCTTGCTGTATAGAAGAATGGGTGGACTTTGTAGAGAATCAGATTTTGTAGATTCTTTACCTTTTGGTTTATACCTTGTATACGGCCAACTTAGCCATGTTTATGAATGAAACTACCTTGGACAAGTGTGAACTTGGTTCCAGGTGGTGTCAGGGATTAAAATTAACCTTAGAAAAAAAAATCCAAGATCATACATGCTGGCTCTGTGGATAGAAAAAATTCTGAGATCATACATGTTGGCGCCGCGGATAACATTGATATGCTTGCTCAAGTTTTGCAATGTAGGGTAGAGGTTTTTCCTACTATCTACCTTGGATTACCTCTAGGCGTGGCGAGCAAGGATATTGGTGCCTGAAATCTAGTCATTCATTATGTAGAGAAGAGGTTAGTAGGTAGGGTAGAACAAGGGTTAGCAGAAAAGATACTTGTCCAAAGGAGGCAAGGAAGTGTTTATTAAGAGCACTTTATCGAGTATCCCTACATATTGAATGTCCTCGTTCTACGCTCCCACTATTGTTATACTGAAATTGGAAAGGTTGCCAAGAAATTTTCTTTGGGATGCGGCATATGGGACAATGAAGTCTCGCTTAATCCAATAGGACACCATGAAATCTCCTAAACAGTGGGTAGGTCTTGGGGTTGAGGATTTGAAGGTATTTAACATAACACTTTTGGGTAAATGGTTGTGGAGATTTGGGGTGGAGGGAGAAGTTTATGGAGAGGGGTGATAGCGGATGAATATGGAGAAATGAAAGGGGAGTGAGAACAAATAGGATCATTTTTTCCTTTTGGGTGTGGTGTGTGGAGGAACATTATGAAGGGATGGGAAGCTTTTAATGATAACATTGATTTTAAGGTTGGGGATGGGAGTAAAGTTAGTTTTGGGGGGAAAAAGTGATGTGGAGGTTTGGTGATTAAGGATGAATTCCCAAGTTTGTATAGGGTTTCTTGCTAAAGGGATTTTTCTGTTCAACAAGTTAAGGGGATACAAAGGGATGGAACTTTTGGGAATTTGAGGTTCAGAAAGAATTTCTAAAACTGGGAGGTGACCGAGCTTTAGAGACTGCTAGTTTTACTTCAAAAGCAATGCAAACCAAATCTTGCTTAGAGTTGGGAGTTTGGGAATAACTAAGTGTTCTCAGACAAGTCCTTTTCTGAGAAGCTCATGGGTAGGGCAGAAGAGAGTTTGCCATATGTTTTGTTTTTGATACATCAGGTGTCGAGGAAAGTGTGTTTCTTCACGTGGTTAGCTACTAGAGGGGTGATCTTGATGACGGAGAATCTTAAAAAATAAAAGGTTGTCTTCTTGAACTGGTGTTTCCTTTGCAAGAAGGTAGGTGAGGACATGGATCATATTCTATTACATTGCAAATTAGCCACAAGGTTATGTGGGATATCTTTGTATGGTTTGGCATTTCTTGGGTAATGCCAAGATCCGGTGAAGGAGTTGATGTACAGTTGGAGGAGCGGAGCTAGATGAAGAAGGCATAAGGTGTGGAATGTAACTCCTCTAGCCCTAATATAGCCTTATAGGTCATTTGCAAAGAGAGAAATATGAGAGCTTCTGAATCAATAGAGATGAGCTTTTCTCAATTGAGAAGTATTCTTCAATCCCTTATTTTCTTTTGGGTGCAATGTAGTTTCTGGTTGTATAGATGATTGGATCTCTTTTGGAGAGAACAATATTTTGAAGGTCTTCTCCTTTTTTGGTGTACTCTTGTATACGACTAAGTTGACCTTGTTTTTATCAATGAAATCTTTTACTTGATAAAAAAACAGAATGTCTGACCAATAAAAAAAGGGGGATGTTATATGTCTTCCAGTTGAATTCGTTGAGCACATATTGAATGTCAAGGAAATTTTCTTGCATTTTGGTAGTCTGATAAGGATATGAAATGAGCTTGACAAAGTGTTCTCTGGTAAGAGGGTGTTTGGATTGACTTTTTAAAAGTAACTTATAAGCTAAAAGCCATAAGTTAGGAATACCCAACTTTGGCTTTTAGCTTATTTTTATACTTTTTTGGTCTAAAAGTAAGTGCTTAAAAATATTTTTGGTCTTCTCCAAACACCGGAAAAAATAGAAAAGGAGCTTGAAAGCTAAAAACACTTCCGACAAGCCAATCCAAACACTCTTTTAGTCCATCTATGCGAAGCTCTTGGTTAGAGCGGAGGAGAGTTATCCATATGTTTCAGTCTAGATACCTCAGGTGCCGAGGAAGGTGTGTTTCTTCCTATGGTTAGCTACTAGAGGAGTGATTTTGATGGCGTATACTCTTAGAAAATGAATGGTTGTCTGGTTGAGCTGGTGTTTCCTTTGCAAAGAGGCGGGTGAGGATGTGTATCATATTTTGTAACACTGTGATTTAGCCACAACGTTATGGGGGGACATATTCAGATGATTTGGTGTTTCTAGGGTAATGCCGAAGTCTGTGAAGGAGTTGATGTTCAACTGGAAGAGTGGAGCTAAAAGACGAAGGCACAAGGCGTGAAATGTTACTCCTCTTGCTCTAATGTGTATCATTTGGAAGAGAGACATAAGAGAGCTTTTGAAAGGGTGGAGATGAGCTTTCCTCAATTGGGAAGTGGTCTTTGATCCCTTATTTTCTTGTATAGAGGATTGGGTGTGTCTTTTGGAGAGAACCAAATTTTGTAGGTTTCTCCTTTTTGTTAATACCTATTGTATACGACCATGTTGGCGTTGCTAGTATCAATAAAATCTTCTACTTGATCAAAAAAGAACAAAATGAAATGTCAAATGAGCTTCCCTACTTGTTTGGGACTGAGGCGTAGTTGTTGTTGTATACTTGTGCGATGAGTCCTACTGTTATAATTGGCCAGGTTATAGGTTATAATCCTTTCCCTTGATATGCACATCAGGATATCAGAAAGGGACAAAAGCATCAGTTCCTGCCAAGGCTGAAGTGCAAAAAGCAATACCAACTATAGAGGTCCCTGCATTGTCTTTGGATGAATTGAAAGAGGAAACTGACAATTTTGGATCAAAAGCATTAATTGGTGAAGGATCTTATGGAAGAGTATACTATGCTAATCTAAACAATGGCAAACCCGTGGCTGTGAAAAAGCTTGATGTTTCATCTGAGCCTGAGACTAATGTTGACTTCCTGAGCCAGGTAACCATATTGTCTTAATGTAATTTTTCCTTGCTGCTTCCATGTCTTATTATACAGAAACCCCACTGATCTTTATTTTCTTTTTCCTCTTAAGGTCTCTATGGTTTCAAGATTGAAGCATGAAAATCTGGTGGAGTTGCTTGGTTACTGTGTGGAAGGGAACCTTCGTGTATTGGCGTATGAGTTCGCAACAATGGGTTCCTTGCATGATATTCTGCATGGTATCAGAATATTTCATTTGAGTGAGATAGAAAATTATTGGATTAATGAGAAGGTAATTCATATGATATATATGCTTTGTGGATTGTATGTACACTTGCAGGCAGGAAAGGAGTACAAGGGGCACAACCTGGACCCACTCTTGATTGGATGCAGCGGGTAAAAATTGCTGTTGATGCTGCAAGGGGCCTTGAGTATTTGCATGAGAAGGTCCAGCCTCCAAGAATACACAGGGATATTAGATCAAGCAATGTCCTTCTCTTTGAAGACTACAAAGCAAAAATTGCTGATTTTAATCTGTCAAATCAGTCTCCTGACATGGCTGCTCGTCTTCATTCTACACGAGTTTTGGGAACATTTGGTTATCATGCACCAGAGTAATGTCTTGCACCTTACTCTTTGACTAATTTTTATTTATCGAATTTGTCCTCTGTCTTCTTACACGTCAGTACATATGTAGTTTAGTCTAATGTTTTTGGTATTTTTGAATAATTCTAATCTCATTGCTTCTTGCAACATGCTACTGAATTTTATATTCTTTTTAGGTATCTAGATTAAGTTTCTTTCCAGATAGGCATATCCTGGACCAAAAAAGTCCAATTTAAATGCAAAAATGGGAAAACAAACTAGAAGAAAAGAGTGTGATCTGTAGGAATGGTGAAACACTATGGCAAAGATTATATGTTTTGTATCTTTAGCTAAGCATTTGAAACTGTAGTTCTGTAGGACAAACCATAAGACGTCAGATTGCTTTTGATATACATCCTATATATGCACATAGACTCACACACACACATTATGTGGGAGGTCTTGGCGTCATGGTGTATTTGTTAGAAATTATAGATTCAATTTACATCTGCCAAAAGTTTTCATGAATAAGGGTATGGTGTGTAGGAGTGGTCATGCTACCATCTATATCTCTCATTTAAAATAATTAAAAGACTCATTATGGTGTTATTCTCCAAGCTGTCTTCTTTCACTCTCTATCTTTGTTCTTGACAATAAGGAGAAAACTACTACATGTACTTAGTTATGTAGTGGTGTATACTAATATGAGTAAAACATATCCCAACTTCTTGGTATCACCTATATAGATCTGTTTTTAATTTTTTTTTATCAATCCCTATCTTTTGCCAAATTTACATGGATTCCGAGAGACTGTAGGTCTTTTGAGACAACTTCCTATACACCATGGCATTTGGAGGTCAATGTGGGACATGAGCAAACCATTTAAAGCGACCTTCTCACATTTTTTTATCCTAAATATATGTGCTACTTGCACCTTCTTGATAATGTGATCTATTTTTAAATCTTATCTTCTTTTGTATAACTGCATATCCATCTTAGTATCTCGACGACACTCATCTTGTGGATGTGTTGGGTTATAGTAGGCGAAAATTCATTTCCATCGCTGGGAAAAGCCATTTGATGCACATCGACTAGCTTTCCTATCACTGCTTTCATCCTTTCTGTTAAGAGTTTGGACATTATCTTATAGACCCCTTCAATGAGACTAATGGGTCTAAAATATTTTAACTCTCCAACACCATTCTTCTTGGGAATTAGGGACTTAAAAAGTGTTTTTTTTTCAATTTCCCAAAAATTCTCGTCTTTCACAAGCTAAAATTCGACTTATTTATCTTCGGGCTTTTTGGAACATAACTTGCCTTTCACTAGCACAAAACTTTTGCTTGGCTCCAATAGACCTCTATGGTTAGTCTTCGTAAGGTGAAGGAAACCCTTTTTTTAATCAGTTAAAGTATTTCATTGATAATATCAAGTTACCATTCTAAAAAAAAAAAGTATTTCATTGATAATATCAAGGCCAACTTGGCCATATACAACTTAGCTCGTTTTTGTTTGCCTAGATGATGGATGAATTGATGCGACATATTCAAGGTGAGGTGTCATGGTGTATGTTATTTGCAGATGACATGATATTGATTGATGAGACTCGCAACAAAGTTAACGTTAGGTAGGAGGTGTGGAGACAAACTTTGGAGTCTAAAGGTTTCAAGTTGAGTAGGACTAAAACAAAATATTTGAGTGCCAATTTAGTGATGCTACGTATGAGGTAGGCGTAAGAGAGAGTTTTAAGTACCTTGGGTCTTTTATCTAAGGAAATGAGGAGATCGGTGATGATGTCACACATCATATTGGTGCAACATGGATGACATGGAGACTTGTGTGATAAAAAGGAACCACCAAACTTAAAGTAAGGTTTATAGAGTGGTGGTTAGACAGAGTGTTGTATGGGGTGGAGTGTTGGCTAGTCAACCTTGTGTTCAGAAGATGCAAGTTGCTGAAATGAGGATGCTAAGATAGATGTGTTGGTACATTAGGGGCGGGCTCAATATTGTTGGACTCTACTTCTCTCCCTGAGCTTGCTCCGCTCTATGCCCAAGATAAGTTTAGGAATAAGGATATTTGGGACAAGGCGGAAGTGACCTCCAAGGTGGTCATTAAGGGAAGAGAGATTGAGATGGTTTGGGCATGTGAAGAGGTTATGTGCAAATGCCCCATTGAGGAGGTGTGAGAGATTGGTTATAGTGGGTGTGAGAGATTGGATATAGTTATGAGGAGAGGAAGAAGTAGACCGAAAAAGTATTGGAGAGACATGATTAGATAGAATATGACACAATTGTAGTTTACTGAGGACATGACCTTAAATAAGAGGATATGGAGGTTGCGAATTTGGGTAGAAGTTTAGTAGGTGGTGGAACGTTGTCTTCTTTTTCGATTAGGCATGGTGGCAAAGTTATCCAAAGTGAAAAGCGCAAAAGAAAAGCTCTAAGGTTTATTGGGGCTTTAAGCGCAAATAAAATGTGTGCTTTAATAAGAAAAGATGCAAATGGAGAAAACAATACAAATATATATGTCTAGTCCTAGTCTAATAATTATATGTACAAATAACAAATATATGGACAACAAGATTGATTTTTCTTGATGAAAAACTGAAAGTTCAATTTTTTAGTGTTGCCCCTCTAGGAAACACTCATTGACAAGAAAAAGTATGTCTTAAAGCCTTGATGACGACACTAAACCGCACATTAAGCGAGGTGAAGCGCTCAACATGTTTTGTGTCTAGAGTGCCTTTGACAACCACTGGGTAGTAGTCTAGAGCATTGTGTTTGTTGTAGCATTGACTTAATTCATGTAGTTTCTTGCTTTTGTTATCTGTTACCATTTGTTGTTTATTGTGTTTCGGTGATCGCACAATTTTGTTTATGTTACTGTTCCTTTCCTTAATGTTCTGCACTGTTTTTAAATTAGTTGTCATATTTTCTTCACTGTCGTTTTTCCTTGTCATTACTACTTTGATTCGCTACACTTGAGCCGAGATCCTTCAAAAACAACCTCTTCACCTTCATGAGGTAGACCCCACATGGGATTTCAAGGGGTAAGTTATTGTTGTTGCTGTTAGATGTTTGGACATGAATTAGTTAATATTTGAAAAAAAATATTTTTGAAGTTGAAAAAGAGTATTTGAAAGTTGAAGTTGTGTATGAACATGAAACATAGTGGAGGTTTTGTGAGTGGAATCTTGAAAACTCCTAAAACCTGCTTTTCAAACTTCCAATTTTGTATTTCAAAGAATTAATGGTGAAAAAACATACCTAAACTATCACCTTTTTGCGAGTTTCATACTTTAACTATCCTTTGTTCCATTTACTTACCTAAACTATCACTCCTTTTGTATTAAAATACACCTCAATGCTTAGTTGGCCTACACGCGCCTTGTCAATTTGGAACAAATATTTGGTCAATTCAACAATCATTTTGTCAATGGATAGTCAAGGTATGAATCTCACGAAAAGGTGATAGTTTAGGTGTTTTTTTTTTACCATCAACTCTATTTCAAATTTGAAGTTGAAGTAACGAGTCAATTTGATAAACACACTTATTTAATGAAATAATCTCCAATTATTTTGAAATAGTACCTTTGGACAAACAGGTCATTATGGTTCAGAGAACTTGTTAGGTCACCTAAACAAAGGAAAATGAAGTGTTTAGGCACCATATTTAAGTAAGATCTAATGCAAATTCTTTGTAGTGATTGAACTTCAGCTCCCAAAATGATTGTTTTTGTTGTCCCCCATGGTGGATTTAGTAGATTTTGTAATCCACGAGCCCAATAATAGACCTTACGCGATTAGATTATGCAAAAGATTTGTTATGCCCTTACCAAAATGCTACTAAATTTGGACCTGGGCTCTTTGGTCAAGTGGTAAGAGTGCAACACGTGATGTGTGTGTTAGATGCATCAACGGTTTGATCAGTGTGCCATTAATCATTGGAGATTTCTCGTTATAAAAAAATGCTACTAAACCTTACTGAGATTTGTGGTGGGATGTTCGGATATGCTTTTTGTGCAAATACCCATAAGCATAAA
The DNA here is from genome assembly GCF_019186545.1 of Solanum stenotomum. Classification (NCBI taxonomy): domain Eukaryota; kingdom Viridiplantae; phylum Streptophyta; class Magnoliopsida; order Solanales; family Solanaceae; genus Solanum; species Solanum stenotomum. The sequence continues at coordinate 968,293 of NW_026036338.1, forward strand.
GAATCTTTAAGACACTTTTATTTCTTCCTCTTTCTATAGAAATACCATTTGTTAGGTTCTGTTCTATGAAATTGCCTGAATTTTGAAGTTTTTAGGAGGTTTGCTTCATAACAATAGTTGTTTACTAAGGTATCTAAAGGTTTGGTACAAAGCTTAATGACTGATATGAGATTTTAATTTGTTGCGCTTTGTGTCATATCCTATTTTAATCAAGTCTATGTTACATTGTTTCTGCTGTTTATTAGTGGCAAAATTCTTCAGACTCTGTTGTTTTGAGGAGCTTTATCTCAACCCAACTCTCTAAAAAATGTTTACAGATATGCAATGACAGGACAATTGACACAAAAGAGTGATGTGTATAGCTTTGGGGTGGTTCTTCTTGAACTTTTGACAGGAAGAAAACCTGTAGATCATACAATGCCTCGTGGACAACAGAGCTTGGTTACTTGGGTGAGCATTGCATTATGCGCGAAATGACTTATTTATTTCTTGTGTTTCTTCTCATTTTGTTCCCCTTCCTTCATTTGTTTTGGTAATGATTATTTTATATGCTTAATTATATCTTTGTAAAGCGTAGGCTACTCCGAGATTAAGTGAAGATAAGGTCAAGCAATGCATCGATCCAAAGATGAAAGAAGTTCCTGGAAAAGGAGTTGCTAAGGTTTCTGCCCTTCCCCTCTCTGACTTTATTTTTTTTTAATGGTAAAAACTTTCCCGTACCTTCAGTAAATAAGAGGTACTTAACAACCGCACCCACCCACAAAAAAAAAAAAAAAAAACACCCGAAAGATCATAAAAGTATCAACAAGTCTATTGGTAATTTATTTTTTCTCGTTTGCTTAATTCAGTTGGCAGCTGTTGCAGCACTGTGCGTACAATATGAGGCTGAGTTCCGTCCTAATATGAGTATTGTTGTCAAAGCTCTTCAACCACTGTTGAAGGCACCTGCTCCTGAGTCATAGGGGCTGTAGTTTCATTTACTCATTTTATATTCAATTTACTTCGATCACTCTTGTATTTCTTTTCACCTGGATTAAAGATCATTTCTTCATTTCTCCCCCTCTGTGTCTGGTTTGTTCAGTCTATGGCGTGTCATGTTATAGTATGGGAGTAGTTTAGCGGGTTACTGTAAAACTGGGTTTGGTTATTCTTTCTTTTTCTTTTTCTTTTTCTTCTTCTTTTCCTTGTGTGGTTTTTCCTCGTATCATTTTGTGTATCAAAATTTATTTTTATGGATTGAATGACGAATATGTATACTATGTCAAGGTACAGACTTGGTGTCCGTTTTCTATGTAAGCTGCATCGGCTATTGTTACCCGACAGTAGTAAAGTCATAGTATCCAAAAGAGCCGTGCAAAGTGGGGGTGCGGCAGCTAAACCGTTATCGAATCAAGAAGAGGTTGACTTGACCATACACTATATAGATTGTCCAAATGAGAAATCTGGACGCCCAATTTCCAAGTTAAGGTGCGCTATCTATTTTGAATTTTTATTGATTTTGTCAGTTTATATAGACATCATTTGTTTTTATGGTAATGAAAAATATTATATATTATAACGAAAGAAACCACAAGGGATGTAACTGGGACACCATTGAGTTACAAATAATGATACATACATTAGATACTAAAAGTCTACTAAACTAGTAGTGGTGATATTAGTGTCGAAGGCCACCTGCTGAGATGGGTACTACTGTTGATGAGCTTGAAAGCCCTCAATCCTTGCAGCGTGGCTGTAGAGACCAAACATAGGTGTAGTTTTCCTGCCCGGTCTTCCTCCAACACGTCCATCAGTTGACACGATGGGTTGAAAAAAAAGAGGTCGAAACACACGAAATTTTGAATTTATTTTTATGACCTGAAATTCTAAAAAAGTGATGTTGGTCTTGTAGAAGTAATAACTGTCATGAACAAAATTTGGGGTCAAAATCGGAAAATGAAATTTTCAGAACTGAGACACCCGAAAAGCTGAGATAAGTATGCCTTTTTGTTTAGTGACCCTAGTGCATAGGGATGACAATTGAGCGGGTGCGGGGAGGGGTGGGTTTTAAGCTATGTGGGGTGGGCCTACGTTTGCCCCTTCGGGATAATTTTTATTTTCCGTTTGGGGCCTCATTTGAACTCAAAAAGTTGTGTGATATGAGCGTCCAATAATTTTTTGGCCCAAAAATCTCTACTTCTCATTCTGGGCCTCGTTTGAACTTGAAAAATCCACGTTTGCCCCTTCGAACCAACACGCGTTATTAAGTAGGTCATCACTAACGCCAACAAGAATTTTCGATCAAAAAATCGCCAGGCGCACATATCACACAAAATTTATAGCTATAGTACACGAAAAATGGGAAAATCCCTATTTGTCGTTCGGAGCCTCATTTGAGCTTGAAAAGACATATGTTTACCCCTCTAAATCAACGTGTGCCATTTAATAGGTCGTCATGGATGTCCAAGAAAATTTCGGCAAAAAAATCAACGGGTGTACTTATCACACAAAATTCATGAACTAAAATACATGAAAATGGAAAAATTCGTATTTCATGTTCGTGCCTCGTTTAAACTCAAAAAACCTACATTTTTCCCCTTCAAATTACCCACACCATTAAATAGGTCGTCACAAACGCCCACTTAAACTTTCAGTCAATAAATCGTTGGGCACACACATCACATAATATCCATGGACTTACACATGAAGAAAATGAAAATAAATCTCTATTTCTTGTTCTGGGCCTCATTTGAACTCAAAAAAACTTACATTTTCCCCTCCGAACAACATGTGCCATTAGGTAGGTTGTTACTTGTTAGAGACGTCCACAAATTTTTTTGATCAAAACATAGTCGGGTTCACATATCATACAAAATTCATGGACTATAACACATGAAAAATTGGAGAAAGGCTCAATTTCCCGTTCCGGGTCTTGTTTGAACTTGAAAAGGCTTACATTTGCCCATCTAAACCAAAACACGTCATTTAATAGGTTGTCAGGACGCCCATGGAAAATTTCGGCAATAAAATCATCGGACGCACATATCACACAAAATTCATGGAGCATTACACACGAAGTTGAAAATCTCTATTTCTCGATTCGGGCCTTGTTTGAACTTGAAAAAATTAACGTTTTCCCTTTCGAACCAACGCGCGCCATTAAGTAGGTCATCACTGACGCCACAATAAAATTTCAGCTAAAAAGACATTGGGCGCACACTTCACACAAAATTCATGGACATAACACATGAAAAATAGAAAAATCCTTATTTCCTATTCTGGGACTCATTTGAAATGGAAAAACCTATGTTTGCCTTTCTGAACCAGCACACGTCATTAAGAAAGTCGTCAGGGACGCCCACGAAAAATTTGAGCCAAAAAATCGCCAAGCGCACATATATACTAAATTAATGGATTATAACACATGAAAAATGACAAAAATCCTATTTTCCAGTCTGGACCTCGTTTGAAGTTAAAAATACCTATGTTTGCCCCTCCGAACCAACGCTCCATTAAGTAGGTCGTCACGGATGCCCAAAATAAATTTCGACCAAAAAACTGTCGGGCACACATATCACACAAAATCTATGGACTATAACACATAAAACAAAGAAAAATCCCTATTTCCTATTTTGGGACTCATTTGAATTGAAAAAGACCTATGTTTGTACCTCTGAACCAACACACACAATTAAGTATGTCTCCATGGACCCCCACGAAAATTTTCAGTCAAAAAACCATTTGACGCACATATCAAACAATATTCATTTACTATAACACACGAAAAATAAAAAAATCTCTACTTATCGGTTTGGGCCCCGTTTGAACTTTAAAATATCTATATTTTCCCCTCCAAACCAATGCACACCATTTAATAGGTCATCACGGACGCCCACGAAAAATTTCAGCAGTGCTGCCTTTGAGTAGAGAAAAAGGATACATGTAAAAGAAAGCGGAATGGAATGAAGTTTGGCAATATGGAGCTCAAGATTTCTCCAAGGAGATAAGCATAGAGCTAGACCATGCAAGATATCAAAGCCATAGGAAGTCTGATGTAACAGACTCATCAGCTTATATCTTTTTCTTTGACTTGCTCTTATGCTTTAAACGCATGCTTAACGTAACTGATTTTGTTGGATAAGTATAATTTTTAAGCCTATATTAGTTGTTAAATGAAGGCAAAAATAGATCCAATTTGTATACTGTACTCACAGTATCGTTGTGACTACTGATGCAAACTTAGCATATATAGCCAACTGCGATGTCTGCACTCTTAATTTCTGTTGGGAGTTCGTGGTGGTGGTGGGACGCATAAGGCAAAGGAGCACGGTGACATTGTGTCAAACCTATACCACATTAGAAATAGATGTGATAAAAAAGGATAAGATGGAAGATATTTAATATATTTATTTTGTATAACTGTCTAACATACTTTTGTTGGAGTTCGTATAATTGAAAATTCCTTTACAAGTATAACCGGTTGCTACTCTTCCTTTATATACAGTCGCCCGACACCATATTACCTAATATTGTTTGCTTCTATACTTGTCAAGATGGTGGGAGGAGAAAAAAAATTGACAACTAGAAGATAAAAAGAACTCAGGTTTCACTGAACAAAACTTTCTTCCCCAAGCTTTCAACAGCTGGGCAAGTACTCTTCACCAGGCCACTAAATTAGCATTCTAGAAACTGTTTGTTCTCTGACCAACTGCAGCCCGTGGACCATCCCAAAACACCCAGGATCATGTCAATCCTCGAACTTGCACCAACCTGCGGGAGCTGAGAATTCATAAAATAGCACATAAAGAGAGAGATTACTGAAGCATGTTCAGAAGACATACCAAGCTCTCTAGGTTGGCTTCAATATGAAATAGCACGACACCGATTCCCTTCCCTCTATCCGTCTCAGCCTGCAGTTTTTTTGAAGTAACAATCCAGTCACCTCACAATTGAGAATTCTAACATAATTGAAACAGGAGAAGAATATGACTATTTAATTGCTTAGATCTTTGTACATTTTTCAGAATGAATATTCAAAAGGTAATATTTCAAAAGAAGAATGGAATTTAATAGATAGAATTGTTTAAGTCCCCTCCTAGTAACAGTTAGCATGAAATTCCTTTTTTTATCCTAAGCATTTCTTTCCCTCCCACGATGTTCTCAATCACTCCAGGTATGACATTCATCTTCTTCTTATTTCGCAAATCAGCATATCAACAAAAAAGAAGCTATCTATGCTCTCCCACTGCACCAAGACGCAAGTACTAGATCAAATTGACTAACTTGAACTTGTAAAATCCTCTTTCAACACAGGTCTCACTGTTAGCTCCTGCTGGTTATTGCTGAAGTAATAAAGATTAAAGAGCTAACAGTGTCAGTACTTTGTCACAGACTGCCTAATATAGCTAGCTAAGAAAGGTGTGAATCAAGGTTCCGTTATTAAATATAAAACAAATATTGAAAAAATTCACAAATGCAACCTAGGTTCAGACTTCAATTGCAGACAGCTTCACAGTCAACCCAGACCATATTAAAATGTTGATTATCAGTATGTATAGTTCAGGAGTTTGAGCCTAGATGATAAATGATATGATAAATGTTCCAACTCACCGCACAAGAATAAATGATGACGCCTATAGCTGCCAATGCTGAAGTAATATCCGCCATCATGCCTAAAGAATTGTAGTGGTTTGAGATGTCAGCCATGAAAAGTTATAAACCATGAAAAATGTTGGCTACATATTAAAATTTCTATTAGTCATCAAATAACCAGGTCATACATAATGTGCACATGTAAATGAATATATAAGCTTAATAAACTGGAATACATTTGGAACTATACAAAATACATCAAAGACAAAAAAGAACAAAAGTTAGATCTTCTACATCGATGGAATCCCGCCTCCCCTCCCCCCCCCCTTTCCCCCGACATACTCTCACACACTTCTTTGGTTATTCAAAATTTTGATGTCATTCTTTTGAACTTGAAAATTTGCTCCTTCGAGTTAGTTAAACTTTTAAATACGTAATTTTGACAAACCTCTCTCTCAAAAGGGGTGTGATGTAGTGGGCTAAGATCTTTCCACCCTTAATTAAAGGTCTTGGATTAGATCCCTAGGAATGTTAGAACCTGTTGGTTGGGAGCACTTGCCTAGCAGTAGGTTTCGGCTACCAAATGCCTAAAGCAAAAGGAAAAACCAAATACTAGCAGTGCTAGTGGTAATGATTTTTTCAAAGGACTTAGAACCACCAATACATAGCAGAGTTCGCAAATGCATCTAATATAGATGAGCAGTGATGCCTTATCCAGTTTGATGCTCATCTGCAATAATTAGCCTCTGGACCAAACATTACCTTTTCGATCTATGCTGACAACACAAAACCACTGGACAGAGTGCCCTTCCAGGTTCTGCCAAGTTGCAACTTTGCTAGCCAGCCAGCCGTCCAATCCGGGCAGAACATCCCTGTACCTTGGTATGTTAGCAAGTATCATTTCGCCAACACCATATCCTTGTGACAATGTGTCCCCTGTGGCCTTCAAAATCGTATGCTGCATGCACTTATTATGTTTTCCATTTACCTTGGGAATTTGAATACTACCACTATGGAGTTGGAAAATATCTTCACTACTCATCCTTGCAGATGATACATCCATAACATTTTTGAGGATTTTCTCCCACGAATGTTTGGTTCCCTTAGAGCGCTCTGCTAATTCTTCCACTGTGCTGTCCCCTTCAGACTCAGCAGCAAATTCCTTAACTGAATCCACAGTTATTTCAGATGCAGATAGTGCAGCTTGCTCTCTCAAAAACTAAAGAAAAGATGAGCTCCACATCATTAATTTGTAGTAGTAGCCGTACATGATAAATTTCCATTCTAACTCTGCAGAGATACCTACTTTCATAATTTTGTGCCGGGCGCAACGAGTTTTTGCATGTTGAAGCCACTGTTTATGTCTCTGGAAAGCAGACTTGCTAGACAGACCCTGAAGGAAGGAAAATAACTGGATGCTTGTAAATTAGTATTTTTTAAATTTGGTGATATTCCAGATGCTTGTAAATTACCAGCATGGTGAACTAATTACTCGAATGCATCAAGAAAATTTTTACAGAGCTTACAGAAAGAAACAAATGACGGCAACCTACATTTTTTTTGAAATATCACTAGGTGCAACTTGTTTTCCCTACTTCCATTATGAAAGTCATTTTCCCCATTTTTAAGGAGCTTGTTTTCCTAAAGAAAATGTTTTACAAAATATTTGACCAACCGAACATGAGAAAATTGGAAAACATGAAAATGTTTTCCTTCATTCCGAACACACCCTAAATGAATCAACCCCCCACCCAGAAAAAAACCGCGAGCCCAAAAAACCATTGTCCAGGAGCCCAATGGTGGTCCACTTCCACCTTACTTCCTTGGTGACACAGACTTCCAACCTTATGGTTGGTAACGGAGGCCTGTACTACTAGACTATCCCTCCTGGCCAGTCATACACTATTAAAGCATGACCAGTTTATATGTCATAAGCATAAGAGGGTGGTCCAAGAATTGAAAGATTAAGAAGAAAGATAAAACTAAAAAAGATGCATGCTTACATATTAAATACAGCTGACCTTTATCTGCATTAAGGTTTAGTTGATATCTAGAATTTTCAGAATTACAACACATATAAGACATGAGTAGAGGTCTCAGCAAGACGAAAACAATGTAAAATGTAGAAAGCCCCAGGCTGCCCACAAAGGAAGAGAAAAAAGAATAAAGATTAGGCAAAAGAAGGTTCAGAATTCATAGCAACTAACATTGTAAGTGATAATCTCTACAACTTCTGCATTTGCAAGTACATGCATTGGCTTGACAAGATTACCATTCACCTGCAAACAGAAGATGCTGCAGTCACATCCAGATTCATGAAGCATTAAAAACCTAGAGAACGGAATTTTTTTTATAAGGTGAGATATTATTGAAAAAAAACTATAGTAACAAGATTGAGACCTTAGCAGCCACCATTTTATTGCCAATTTCAGTGTGTATCATATACGCGTAATCAATGACAGTAGCCCCCTTTGGGAGATGTTTTATCTGCAAATATAGCAAAGTGGTATAGCTATGATGTAACAGAACTCAAAAAAAGGGAACAAACTGAGTAGAAAAATCACACAGAAGTTACCTCTCCTCCACGTGTAAACACAAAGACACGACTGCCCAACAGATCTCTGGTAATAGTGTCCACAAATTCCCTAGAACTCATGTTTCCAACGAACTCTTCTTGCCACTCCCTAATTGCATTCAGCCAGCCAATCTACATCAGAAAAGGAACTTTACCCCGTAATAATAGTTATAGATGAAGCCCACACAGCTATTAAGGCACTAAACAGTTTAGCAAAAACAATATACTTCATACCCTGAGAGCAATATTGGCATTGTTAAGGCAGACTATTTTCCCTCCAGAATTTTTATCATTGGTTATAACATGCCCAACTAAACCATTTACAAAACCTTTCCCACTGTAGTGTGCAGCAATGCCTCTCTCAACTATGAGGTCCATCTCTTCAGTTCTTATCTGCCAAACATTACGCAAGTATAATCCAGTTGCTCGACAATGATCATAAACAAATAAGTGCCGACTTAACAATAAACCAGAGGCAAATTCATAAAATCAGAAAGTAAAATGCCAAAGACACTTCAACAGGATTGTTTTTACTTTTTAAAAAAACATTTCAGGAGGATATACATATTCCCACTCATAGTGAAACAAAATATTTCAATAATGGCTGAAACATTAGTTTGATTGGGAAACATCAAAGGAGAGTTCAAATTTGAAGAGTGCAATGTCTTTGAATACTTGAAATTGAAATTTTGTAGAAGATAGAATGGTGTCAAACATTTTGGTACATTTTAAAATAGGTGGGACATACATACTGGAATAGAGGGAGTAACTGATATATTTATTATTCCTTAGTTTTGGGGGTGCCATGAGTGTACCTGAACCTCCAAACGAAACATGCTCTCATAAAGAAATGGAATCACTGTTGTATGAAGACTTTGATAGCCATTAGGCTTTGGGGTGGCAATGTAGTCTTTCATCTGTTGCAAAATGTTACAGATAGAGCGACAAAAGTCCATTAGCATATGACAGAGGAAAGGGATGCAGATACATTATCCAATACTTACAGCACGAGGGATAGGTGTCCAGATTCCATGTACTAGTCCAAGCAGATGATAGCATATCTATAAAGGAAAAACATGTCAGAGATACCTCCATACAGTATACAGAAAGAGGTGCACATTTCGGTATTGATTAAATAATTTATATTAGCAATTCTTTCTGCTCAATTTCCAAAGTAAGAAAACTTAGGTACAATTTGTATATGATTCACAACACATTATTGAGCGATCTTATTTCAAACCAAAATGCATGATCACAAAGTGACATCTAATGAACTCTATTTCCACAAACAAAATAGTATGCCACCATCACCCCCACCCCCCTTTTTTCTCTTTAATGTTAGGAAATACAAGTTGTAGCAAGTTGTACACTTCCCGATGTTCTGGTCAAAGGTTTCAAAATTAAAACCCACTAGAACTTTGAATAATTTACGTCATAAACAACCTTAGAAGTTCTACCAATAAAAAAAAGACAACCTTAGAAGTTTCGGGAAACCAAATAAAGTATTCAACTTCAAAAGAAAGCTGTATCTACATTGTCATAACAAATTACCTGCTGTGCACTGCAAAGGGGCCTAACTCCAACACAAGGCTTTGGTTTTATAATAATTCGAAGCTGGCATTCCAAATATATAAAAGTCAACACATAACAGTAGACATAAAGCAACATTTGCTATCAAATTTATCAGGCTTATCACAAAAGAAGACCTGTGCAATTTGGTTTACTTCGTTTATTGAACTTTTAGATTTGAGTACTGCTTTGTAGATGCTGCAGATAAAATCACCAAAGCTGATGAGACAATATTCACCATCACAATAATAAGGCAGAACACATAGAAGGCTCTCTAGACTTGCAAGCAATTTTCACTTAGACACCTCAATTGGGGCTTGTACCTACCTGAATTCAAACTAAATGATATCTATGAGACACAACTCACTGACATGAAATAGAGCTTAAATTTCACTACAATAGAGCGCATGAACAGCATAATCTCTTTTGCCTTCTCTCTCCCTAGTCCTCACCAGTCACCACCATATCCACCCTAGGCAGTAGGCTCTCTCCCAGTCACCAACTCTTGCTTTTTCTTTCTTTGATTTTTCCTGAACCTTTTCTCGTAATTATCCAGTTTAGTCTAGAAGACTCATGGCAGTGAATAAATGACCAAGGTTATTGCTTATAATGAGAGTTCTTGAATTTCCAATATAAACTTCAGTTTCTCATATTTGAATGACACCTCGAGTTTCCCATGTAAGCTTTCTCAAATTTGAACAAGACACCATATAAAAATACTGGCGGTCCACGACAGGTGACGGCTGTCTCCTCTCCGACTCCAAGAGTTTGCTTTTGTTACACCTCAAGAACTGATGGACTCAACTGTTTAAGACCTCTTAATTCATTTGTTTGTCGAGCTCATCTCAATCACTCTGGAATGGAGAAAATGGTTTCAAAAGGAGCTAGAGAAGGCAGTCATAGAGAACCATCACTGCCAGCGACCACGGTGGGCAGCGGGGGAGTTCCAGGAAAATGCATTGAGAAGGAAGCGTAATTTTTTTTTTCCTTTTTTGCTTCAAAACCCTTCTTCTCAGACTCAAAAGCCATTTGGATTTTTTTGCTTTGTTAGTGTTCCCAAGTCAATGTGCGTGCAGCAGTTCACACAGTGTTTTTGTTAGTAGCTAGTAACAAGTGGGTTAATAGGCACAATTTGGTTTGAGTTCGGTTGCTCAATAGGTACAAGCCTTGAGGTGTCTAAGTGAAAATTGCTTTCAAGATAAGAGGACAACTATGTAATCGTTCCAACAAGAAAATACTTCCCTATACAAATGTTACTAACAGGGACACAATTCTAGCATGGACAAAAAAAATTAAGACCAGAAGAACCAGAAACTTCTTCAATAGCTTTGCTATGTAAAATGCAAACTAGCACCCAAAGCCCAAAGGCCATGCCTAAGTTTGGAATAACCGAATAAGCATCTATGCAATTCAACCATAGAAACTTTCAACACGGAAAATGATCCAAAAAATTGAAAAAAATCACTATGGTCTGAATACTATTGCAGAAAAAGGCCATACTTTGCTTCATTAGATTTGGAAAGAAATTGGAGAAAATGACTTGTGGGTCCAGTACTGGATATTCCCTAGTTTCTAACAGGAGCGCTAACTGTATAACTTTCTCCCCTCTTTCCACTCCAAAATGTACAACCATTATGAGGAATTGCAAAATCAAAAAGAAAGAGGGACCACTCTTCAGGGAAGAAGAGCAACATGCTGATCCAGTGATTGTCATTAATCAGCAATTTATCAGCTAATAGTAAACCCGATGATAGAGCAACTTTTTTTGATCAGACAGATGGAAGAATTTCACTCTTTCCTTTGAGGCTGGGAGAATGGAGAACCCATCAGTAAAAAAGTACTACACCAAATAAAGAGAATCTAGAAAGAGAATTTTTTTTTGCAAGAATGCCAGAAACGGAAATAAACAACAAACTAAATATAAATTAGTAGCAGGAAATAGGCATATGAGCACCTGTAAGGTTCCTTGCATATTGATTGAATTTCCGTCTTCACAGTCACAAGTTCTAGGAATTGGTCCTCCTCTATTTTCTTCATCAATATTCTTTTTGCCTAGGGAAAGAAATCCATGCAATTAGGAGGAGGTAACTGATAACTACACAATAGTTACCATAAACACCACAGTGATAACAGATAATGTTCTCACTTCTCATCTTATATAAGTAAAATTCGCATGTCGCAACATGGATGGTGGAATTACTGAGGTTTTCAAGTAATTAAATTTCAGAATGGTGAGGGATAGGTACCTCTTCGAGTTCCTTTTCATGTTCTTTATAAAGTTCTGCAATTCTACGCTGCACCCTGGCATAGTCTTGAGCATTTGTATACATAAATGCTAAGTTTTCAAGCTCTGACTGCATGATGAGAAGTCAAATGTTTATCAAACTAAGCAGATATAAGAATATATGTTAGAAGAAAAGAAACCGTAAATGAAACAAGCAACAGTTAACCCAAAATGTCAAGCCTCTTTAACTTCCAAAGGAAGCGGCCCACCCAGCCCTGACTCTCTCACCAGGCAAAAGAAACACAGTTCCATTCCATCTAGGATAAAGGAGGCTACTAGATGCAAAAAATTTATAAAGTGGGGACTAGAATGAAAATCACTTGATGAGCTGCATCATATGTCTCTTTGCAGATCTTGATTACATATCACTAATAATATGCACGAGTATTACTATCATTAAGCAGATCCAGCAAAAGGATTCAGAAAATGAGATCATCCATATACATTAACAGCTATACAGTTCTAAAGGCCACACAACCACTCACTAGAGGGAAGGAAGAAGAAAAGGAATTTTCAGTTAGGGACATATCTTAGGCATGTCAAAGCATGTAAGACTAAGGACAAACCTTGATTTGGTATATTCCGAGAAGTTTTGCCAAAGGAGCAAAAACCTGCAGTGTCTCTGTTGCGATTCCAGACTGATGGGGACATAGCGCACCAAGATTATTAGAGATTAGATAGAAACAGGCAGAAAAAGGAAAAAAATACCATCTACATACCTGCTTGTGTGGAGGCATATGTGAAAGAGTGCGCATGTTATGTAATCTATCAGCTAATTTGACAATTATAACACGGACCTGAAACATAAACATTTGAAGTAAGGGATTGTGAAGAAAGTAACAAAATTGTGCAAGTTATTAGAGGCATTACCTCCTCTGTCATGGAAAGAAACATCTGCCTAAGGTCATCAGCTTTGACATCCTGTACATGGCAATCATCCTTGCACTTGATCTTTCCCAGCTTGGATACCTAGCAAATCAATCCCATTCACATCAAATCAAATTTGTTTTAATTTGTTACCTACATAAACAACTCAACACACAAAAAATAAAAGATGAAAGAAGATTCTACAGTAACTATATCTTCTGAAAAACTACCTTAGTCTCCCCTTCAACAATACGGCGAACTGTTGCACCAAATTCCTTCTCTATTCTTTCAAAAGTAACTACATCTGTGTCTTCTACGGTATCATGTAATAACCCAGCAGCAACCGACTCCCAATCCAATTCCTCAAAATAGAAAAAAGAAAAGTCAAAGTCAGTTTATCCCTTCCTAGCCAGAAGAGTACAATAGTTCCACACAACTTACAAGCTGTCCAAGGATATGTGCAACTGCAACTGGGTGAATAATGAAGGGCTCTCCACTACGACGCTTTTGACCATCATGTGCCTCAAAAGCAAGCTGTAATAATGACCAGTAGATAAGAGTTTGTTTTAATATAGTGATTTAGATGTAGAGTATGGCATACCAAGTATTTAGTAACAGATGCTTATCTTGCAAAGACAGAAAAGGAGGAAGGAATTCAAAGCCGAGGAGAAGATCAATTATGTTGAATGTTGATGATATGGGAATATACTTACATTCAAAGCCTTATGAACCAATTCCAATTCCTTGCAAGAAAGATATGAAATAGTAGGTTTAAGATCCTGCACAACAGATAACTGACATTAACAAGATACTGACATAGCATACACTTGAATTAGCCAATGACCATAAAATCCAAGCACTTAGAAGTGAGAGGTTGTTCTGTATCTTCAATTAATGTAGTAAGAAATGCACACTAAAGACCGCACCTGCTTTAGGTTCAACATTGAAAGAAATGAAAGTTTAATGTATGGGAAAAGAACAACAGTAGAATGTGGATTACATGTTCTGAGACTGGATTGGTCTTTCTACTTCTAGTCAGAACATTTAGCAGTTTAAAATTTCCCATTAATTCCTTCCAGAAAAAAATTGCTTATTCACAACTGGTAAATCTTAGTGCTTCTTGATTTCAAACAAAAGTAACTATTAATCACAATTCATGATCTTTCCATCATGACAGAGTAAATATTTAACCAAGCTTTGTCGATGATGCCAGGAATCAGAGATGATTTATAGCTAGAGGATCACAAACCTCCCACAAACTTTCAGGAGATATCTCTACATACGACTCTGAATAAAATGATAAAGAGCAACACAATCTCCATTTGCTAGAAGTAGATAGTAGAAGCATTGAGCTAGGGACTCCTCGCAGAATTTCAACAGGGTAGCGTTCATCCATATCAGAAGTATAACATCTCTGCCACAAGTAAAAACTAGTAAGATAAAAGACTGTAATAGATATAACATTGCTTCTCAAGAAAATTAACTATAAACCTTTATGTATAACTTCTCAAAAAATACATATATTATGTATGCTCAAAGAAAAATATACATGTCTACGTGAATCAAGCTTAAACTCATTTTGATTGAATCCTTGAGACCTTGACACAGCTCTCGAGAAAAGGATTTTGGGAAACTAGATAGGGTCCAAAATCAAAGGCTTATCCATGTATTTGCCACAGTATACCCATTTCTATTTTTCTAACGTGTCCTTTTATGAATCTCTGTGACATTTAGCACTAGGCTATGTTAGGCATAAGTGTTGAAGAAGAGCAGATGTTGTATATCAGAAACTTTGAAACAATTATATCTCAATTCCAATTTGGTTGGGGTACAATATACGAGTTCTTGTCATACATTCCACTCTATTAAGGTCCACTGAAACTTTATAACCAACAAAAGAAATTCTTAAGATACAGAATCTTCTCTTTTTACCTTTTCTTACCTCATTCATCAAGCCTAGCTAGGTTTAAAAAGAAAAAACCAAAGGCCGCACTAGGAATATATGAGTGCATAATCCATATATGTACTTCAACAATCAGATATCAATCTTCTAATAGATAGCACATCCGTGGCCTTATACGAATTGTATCTTTCCTAAAGGCTTACTCTAAGGTCTAAATAATGGCCATGCTTTGACAACAAGAAATAAATGGAAGAGCTCACCTAATAACCTGGAGACCAGGGTACAGAAGAGACGAAATACGTTAAAAGATTTTTTCCCATCTATTTAAGTATTGGTTGGAAGAGTTGAAAAGTACCTTAACCGGTGGGAGGTAGTAGGTACCCAGACGAATATTATAGGAATGCACAAGTTGGCTTAAGCAATATTGTTATAGAGAAACTCTTTTAGCTTGCTGAACATAATGTTTCAGATAAGAGGTGGATGGAATGGAAAGAAAACATGATTTATCTCGACTTAAATTCTGAAACATATATCAAGAAGTACTGAGGTCAAGCTCTCTAAGTCGGCCTCCTCATATTAACAAAGAACAAGAATCTAACTAACTGCTTATCAAAAAAGAATCAAACGAACTAAACTTTAAGTGATATACAGAAGTAATCTATGAATATTCTAATGAGAATATGAATTGTTCTACTGAGTTATAAAAAAAGTTCTACATCAGGTATTTAAAGACATCCAAAGATGTCTAAAGATTTTGAGCTACTCTACTTATTGACTTAGGAGTCGCCAGGTAGAGTGTATTAGGAAAAATAATGCATGCATTAGCCTTGTGTATTACTAGTACCTTGTTTGGTACTCTTTTTCAACCTATGTATAACTAATGCAACATTAGTTATACACTCTATTGTGTATGACGGTGTGTATTACGATTTACGAATACCATGAATTTCTAGGTATTAGCAATGCAATGGTTTTAATGCATGCATTAAAATAATTAAAAGACCCAATTGCCCCTTAAAGCCTTTTTTACATTCTTTCCACCATAATAGGGAAGGGTATCTTTGTAAATAAATTATTTTATGCAATGCATGCTATATTTAATGCATCAAACCAAACAATGCATAAAAATAATCTATGTATAATTAATGCAAGCATAACTAATACATGCATTGCTAATGCAAGCATTACTAATACACTCTATTTAGCATTATTCTTATACACTCTACCAAACGACCCCTTAAGGTTTCGAGTTAGATCATAGATGCTTAAAATCTTTCATGTGATATCAAACTCAACCTTTACTAAGTTCATCTTACATTTGTAAGTCCCAATTCAAGTCCACATGTGAACTCCAAACTGAGTTACATGTGGAAGGTTGTTGAGCTATATAGAAAACATGCCACAATGGGTATCAAAGACATTAAAGTGAGTCTGTATAAATCTTTTGCAACTACATCCGTTGCCTTAAAGTTCTGAATTGGATTCTCAGATTTCTCCACATGTTCCACAGATAAGTAACACAATATAAAGGACAAAATTTGCACAAAGATTATTTATTTATAAATGAATGGAGCCTGCTGCAGTTACCACCAAATTTCCTACACACTCCTCTAGCAAAGACTATTAATTTAACCATAACCAAAAGCAAAAATAAAAAGAAAAAGACCAATTCATAGCAAATCAATCCTCTGACTCATCAGAAACAAGTTACTATCCCAGGCAAAACGTGAATGACCAACAAGTTTTATTGAATTGCAAGGCAGCAAAGCCTCTGAAGCTAAAGGCATAATGGTAAAAAAAACACCTAAACAAGTACTTTATCACGAGTTTCATACCTCAACTATCCATTGTTATATTTAGCTACCTAAACAATCATCTTTTCGAGAGTTTAATACCTCAACTATCACTCCTTTTTTATTAAAACCAACCTCGATGTTGAGTTGGTCTACACGTGCATGTTGTCGATTTGGAACAAATATTTGGCCAACTAAGAGTTGAGGTGTGTTTTCATACAAAGGGAGTGATAGTTTAGGTAGACAAAGAGAACAATGGATAGTTGAGGTACGGAACCCATAAAAAAGTGATAGTTTAGGTGTGTTTTTGACCATTAACTCTAACTAAAATAAAGCTTTTTGGACTCAAATTTTCTTTCACATAATGAGATTAATTCCAGACAGGTGTAAGTTGGGAGGTGAGTAAACTTACACATCGGCGGAGACGATCTCTTCTTCCATATCGCCCAAAAGGAGTAGAGGAACACTGAGAAGGATGAGCTGTGCTGGCAAGTAACCCAGTCAAGGCCCTTGGCGCCTTCCAGGCACAAGATAACACACTACATTCGAGTCTTCCACTCACATCTCCTTTCCAAGACTTACATATATTCACACATTCGATAGAAACTGCATTGAAATTTTAACAAATCCACACATCATTCACGTTATCTCCAACGTTCTGACAAGCAATTTTAGTATAATAGTGAACCTCCAGTTACAAAAAAACTCTAATTTTTCCTTGCAACACAAATTATTTAGCAATGGAATGAAACGAATGGAATAGACTTCACATAACTGAAATAACATGAGCTTGACTAATTCACAATTAAGGTGTATATATCAATTGATTGACACACCATTCACAAAAAATGAAACTAATAAACGGCTCAACTTCATTCATGTTAGCTCCACGAGTAATTATAAGTAGCTTTAGTGAACCTCCAGCTACTGAAAACCTCTAATTTGCCCTTGCAACACAAATTATTTAGCAGTGGAATGAAATAGACCTACATAACTTAAATAGCCCGAGCTCAACTATTTCGCAATTAAGGCGTATGTATCAATTGATTGACACGTGAATGTTCACACATCATTCATATTAGCTCCACAAGTATTTTAGTAGATTTAGTGAACCTCCAGCTACTACAAACCTCTAATTTGTCCTTGCAACACAAATTATTTAGCAGTAGAATGAAATAGACTTTAGGTAACCTAAATAGCCTGAGCTCGACTAATTCACAATTAAGGTGAATGTATCAATTGATTAACACACCATTTTCGCACAATGAAATGAAATTCATAATCGCAGTGATTACCTGACATTGAAGTAGCAGAAGTCATGTCTATTCAAAAGCATCGGTACACAGTAGTGAAGAAGAATTGAAACGTGCACTTAAGGAAAATCAAGCCAACCGGAACAAAAACTCGTTCGTCTGGAAACACAAAGATGCAGCAGATACATAAACATATTCGGCCGGAGAGTAAAATCACAGCGAGTGAAAGGGAATCAAAAGATGATTCGCATTCAGAGCTGTTGCTGCGATTGCGGTCAGGCAAAAAGTGTGGAATTCAGAGAAATTAGGGAGCAGAAGGATAAGCCAATGGTGGAGCTAGCGAGCGAATATGAGAGAGAGACCCAACAAAATGGCGAGGAGATAATCTAGAGAGAGGGAGAGATATTTCAGTCGCGGAGATTTCAGCCTAAGACCGCAAGATTATTTTTTTACAAAAAAAAAAAAAAAAAAACGTTGTGAACACCACCATAGATTATGACCTTAAGATGTAGTAGTGGAATTGTCTCACTTTTATTTATTGGGTGTCATCTCAAATGCGTTTTGTAGTATATGATTCGG
This sequence comes from Solanum stenotomum, assembly GCF_019186545.1. Taxonomy (NCBI): domain Eukaryota; kingdom Viridiplantae; phylum Streptophyta; class Magnoliopsida; order Solanales; family Solanaceae; genus Solanum; species Solanum stenotomum. The sequence continues at coordinate 986,687 of NW_026036338.1, forward strand.
ATTTAGTCAAGAGCTCAATGCGTGCTTTAGATATTATGTGAGGAAAAAAATATGTAAAGCACAGAGATAGTTATATTTTAAGAATTTTTGTTTTTAATTGACTGTACAGGACTAGAGTTAGTGATTGTGGCAAGATTATTAAAAAGGGATAGCTAAATAAATGAAGATATTGCTACTATTTTACTAGATAATATTTTATTTTGTTTTTTTTTTCTAAACTCTAACTAGCGTTTTAAAGAATCAGATGGAACTAGTAAGATATGAGCTCGATTACTTAAAATATCCTCTACCTTATTTATTTATTTTTGGCAAAAGTTATGTGAACCATTAAATTCTGCAACTTCCTCAATAATAACTTGCATGAGACAATAATAAAAATCAATTTCTATTGAATTTTGGAGCTAGGCTGTTGGAGTGGGCTAACCATAGGCCCGTATGAAAAGCTTCTAATTCTATAATAGTATGTTTATGAAAAGAACTTTTGTTGTAGAAGCTCATCATATCATATTATATTTCATATCATATATATATATATATATATATAAGAGAACTCTAACTCCGTCTATGTGGCACCTTCACAAACTAAGATTTCCTTTTAATTTATTTATTTTCAAAACTAGTCTTCCCATTTCATGTTTATTGTGCACAAAAGAACTTTTGTTTAGAAGCTCATCATATCATATTATATTTCATGTCATTTATCATATATACATATAAAAGAGAATCCTAGGTCCGCCTATGTAGCGCCAGCACAAACTAAGATTTCATTTTAATTTATTTATTTTAAAAACTAGCCTTCCCCTTACATGAAAAGTTGATGTTGATGTTTTGAGACTTGGAGATTATAACTTACGTTTATTTAAGTACTTTCAAACATTTACTGATGTTGAGTTGTTATGAGACTTTATGAGTTAAGTTTGGTAGTTGGAGTTCCCATTTTACTTGAGTAAGTCTCCCGCTAAGTAGTCAGTTAGGCCAAGGGTTCGCTTAGGGACCGGCAATGATTTCCAAGTGCTAGCCACGTCCAGACCGAATATGTTTATGTATCTGCAATCGCGATACATTTTTAATCGTCATCTCCAACAATCCAATGGTGTATTTTCAAAGTGTATAATCGATATATAATCCGTGTATAATTGATATATAATCGTTATACTTAAACTATACACCATTTACATAATGTATAGTGTGTCTATCTTTACTGTATCACGTCTACATACTTGATACACAACGATTATACGTTGTACAAGGATGGTATACCAAAATTTTATTATTGCCCGAAAATCGATCGTTTTGGATCCGTTGATTGGTAACTACTATATTGTACACCATGTTATTTTTTTTAGAACTTTTAGCGGCAAACACAAATCTAATATAGTTATATAGAGCTGCCTAAAGTTATAAGTATTTTAGACTTAGGCTACATGTGTTTTCCCTCTCCAATAAATTATGTCATCCAACCCTTTGTTTAATACTAGAATAGTCAACTAACCTATGATACATATTACCAGTTTTGTGATGACGTGGTGGGACTGCTTCATGCAGTGATCTCGAATTCGAGTCAGGGTATGGAGAAAATCCTATTAGTGTCACTCCCGAATGCAGTACGTAGCCAGAAATTTCATAAAGAGTGTCCAAGAATTGCATAGATAAAAAAAAATAACAAATGGATGCTCTAACTTTTGTAATTCAGACTATATATGTAACATAAATAATTATTATTTTTAATTAGAAAATATACTAAAAATTTTTAAATCAAACTACATAATATTTAGCATAGACGTTCATGTTTATTTAATAGAAAGTGAACGGACCAAAAAAAAGAAAAATTCAGTATAAAATGAAATCACATTATACTTATAGATTTCACCGAAAAATTGAAAATAAAGAGTAAAATCAAACAAAAATTTTTAAAAGAAATTTTATATGAATTCCTTTTCACTTTTAATAGTTTTATAGAAAAAATAAATAAGATTTTCCTGATTAACTTCAAAATTAAATAATTAATTTTAAATTTTATTTTAAAAATTTAATGAAAAGAAAAAATCAATAGTTGTCTACTAAACTTTTTTTTCCTTAAAATTTTAAGTTGTATGTCTCTAATTTAAGATTATTTTAATAGATAATAATAGTTTTGAATTAGAAAAAATAGAAGATTTATTAATTAATAGCTCTTTTGAAAATGTAAAAATAAAATGTAGTTGTGACTTGTGGGAATTTAAACTCACTTGCATGTTGTTTGCCTTAGCTTTGGTTGAGAGCGAAAATCCAATGGCTAAGAACGTTTGTTGTTTCAAGGGTGTTCAAAATGTTTTATGTAATCAATTAAAATATTATTTTACTTATATATATGATGCAATTTTCTGACGAAGGGTGGTTGGACATCCTAGACATAGTATAGCTAGGCCCCTGCCCTAGTAAATTCTGTGGTGCACGATTTAAATTTGATCGAAGCTTGAATTAGCACTATGTGGAAAAAAAACATATGATACATATTTTCCGGTGAATCACAAAAAAATTAGGTTGCATGGGATGGAATAATCATAAAGTTTATTTATGGATTTATGGAGGGAGTTAACAAGTAGGTTTATCCAATAAATTTATGAAATTGCACAAATTCATCCAAATGGAGCGTTGAAAAAAGAAATAAAAAAGGATTAAGGATAAACAAGGATGACTGGTGCTACACGTCTTGTGTGTTGAGCATATATATGGACATTTGGCAGAGCTTAAACAATACATTATTTTAATAGGCCGAATGGACAGATGTCACGTTTGGCTTGCCAACATTTGAGCTACGACCACGACAGCACAATGAATTTATTCAAACCACGATAAAGCAATGATGTATTTGTTTGAACAGACCAGAAGGGAGAAAATATATATTCCCGGTTCCTAATTACTTGTTTATTTACACTTATTAAGAAAATAATAATTAATATATTGAGTTTATCATTTTAATCATATTAATTATGAAGTTGGTGAATTAAAAATAAGTTTTCAAAAAGTTTTATCTTTTTCAAAGTAATTAATTGGAGTACAATAGATAAAAAAATTATCCTTTTTTTTATTTTGTCAAAACGAACAAGTAAAGAGGGACAAATAAAAAAAGAAAATGAACAAGTAATTAGAGACATAAGAATATGTATGAAACAATAGTCAGAGATAATAATTTCTACACAATTTTATTTCTTTAAAGTATTAATTTCACTTATTATAAATAATTAGATATAATAATCTACTCCCTAATCCCTTCCTCCCATATTAATCGAATTTTCTATTTTATATAAATATAATACTTAAGAAATCATCAATAATAAAATAATTTTATTAGTTCACCTTTCAGAAAATTTCTTGGAAATTTTACAAACAAAAAGAACAATTCAAAAAGAACTGATTATAAGGGTAATATAAAAAAAGTTATTCCATTTAATAATAGTTGTTCATTATTAAATTGACATATCCTTTAAAAAGTATTAATAGGGGTAATATTGTTATTTTATTTTTTGACTTTATTAAATTTATTGTTTTGAGAAATATGTTAGATGATAAATATTATTTAATAGTAAAGGTAAAATAAATATAAAAAGTAAATTATCTCTTAATTTTTTAAATTAAACAAATATTATTAAATAATTATTTTTAATATAATGAACAATTATTATTGATCGGAAGAATAAATAATTTAAACGGTAAATAGAGCGACATATCACATCCGCAACCATAAAGGAAGAGACGTAAATCAGTTTTCTCCTGGATATATATTGGATTGGATAGGGTGGGAAGAGAAGTTTCGAATTTTGTTCCAACATAATGTACCCTGGTTTCATATTAATCATAGTCTCTCCTTTTTTATCTTTTTTTTTAAAAATTTTGTCGTGAAAGTTAAAATTAAAAATTATATATTATTATTTATTATTTAAATAAGTTTTAAAAAAGTTAACTGAATAAATTAAATCTTACTTTCCTCTTTATGTACCCCAAATTAATAAATAAAAAGTATTTTTTTGGCTTATAATAAAAACTAAACTAATTTTACTTTATGAAAAATATTTTTAATAATTTAGCTAATATGAAATGACAGTACAAATCAAAGGGGACCTCATCGGACAAAGAATGATAGTATTACTGTTACAGAAATACAGTGTGCCAATGGGCTGTGTGGGTCCAAAGCAAATGGATTACGCAGCAAACCGCCACCTTTTTCTATATATTGTACGACTTTGCATAATTTTTTCTATTTATTTCAGGATTCAGAATTTTTTCTATATATTGTACAACTTTGCATAATTTTTTCTATTTATTTCAGGATTCAGAATAATTATAAAGAATAAGAATTTTTTTTTTAGATATAAGATAGTATAAGAAACCTCCTGATCTTCTACAAGGTCTCCTCATTGTATTTCATATCAATGTCGAATCCAAAGTTCACAAGAGTACCTAGTATGAGAGAGAGAGTTGAGGATACTCTATCTGCTCACCGTAATCAGCTAGTGGCTCTCCTGTCGAGGTACAAACATGAACTATACTTTACATATATACACCTCTTTTTCTTTTCTTTTGATGGGTTCTTCATATCTTAGTTGATTTGGGATTGATAAATAATAAGTAACTATTATTAACTGAGAAATATATATTTGTGTTCCACTTTATGTCTGTGTGTGTGTTGTTTTTAATATAATTGGAGAAGTTTCAAGGGTTATCTAGTTTTAGTGATTTATGTATGTGTGTTTGTTGGTTTTAAGATATGTGGCGCAGGGGAAGGGGATATTGCAACCTCATCACTTAATTGATGAGTTCAATAGTGCTGTATGTGATGACACTGCTTGTGAAAAGCTCAAAGAAGGCCCCTTTTGTGAAATCTTGAAATCTACTCAGGTATAACTTGAAACACATGACTTAAAAAATCATTTTTTTTATTCGCTTTATTATGTATGTATGTATGTATGAAGAGAGAGTCTCTTCAAGATTGAAGAAATAATATCTAAAACATGGTGTTCATTTTATCTTCAGTCATCAACTTTTTCGATTTTCTGATCCTACCCGCATTCAGAATTTAAACATGATATGTTCAAACCTTTAAATCCTTTTCTTGAATCCATCCACTTTTCAAATAATTATGGGGGTCATGATTTAGTGTTTGTTGAAACTATTTGCAAATTTGTACTTATACTTGAGCTCCGTGACGAAAATGCTGGGTTCAGTTGAACTTAATAAACCAATAAACCAGGTTGCACCTGCCTCTGTCTTCATGTGACGACTAATATACACTCATTTTACTGTTTGAATCTATGTTGCTCAAACTTTCCAACAATGTTGCCGCAATTGTGACGGATCCTCCAAGAATCTACTATTTTTGGAGGATTTGACAAACACCCGTCATCATTTTGGAAGAATCCGAACAACATAGGTTTGAATAAGTTGCTTAATGACAGAGCATCTTTTGATGTTTCATTCTTTAATAGGTTACACCATTGTTTCACCAAGATTCTACGCCTAAAATAGGGATCCATGGTTTTACTTGTCTCTGACTGAATTTCTTGTTCGTTTAGCTAACAAGTAATTTATTTTGCTTTGTCGTCAAAATAGGAAGCCATTGTGCTCCCACCATTTGTTGCTATAGCAGTTCGTCCAAGGCCAGGTGTTTGGGAATATGTTCGTGTTAACGTATATGATATGAGTGTTGAACAATTGACTATTCCTGAATATCTCCGTTTCAAAGAAGAACTTGTGGATGGAGAGTAAGTTCTTTCTCATCCCTATTGCAAATATGAAACATTTTAAAACTTGCACAAGTTTTATATCTTTACAAAATTTGTTGGTTTCAACTGTATGCTAGGGATAATAATCTCTTTGTGCTTGAGCTGGATTTTGAGCCATTTAATGCATCAGTTCCTCGTCCATCACGCTCTTCATCCATTGGAAATGGAGTCCAATTCCTCAACCGTCATTTGTCCTCAAACATGTTTCGCAGCAAAGAATCTCTCGACCCGTTACTTGATTTCCTTAGAGGACACAATCATAAAGGGAATGTAAGTACCGTGACCAGTTTTTCCTTTGTAAATGTCTGCTTGTCCCTGATTGTCTACCACTCACATCTTTCAGTACGTGCAACCATTGTAAGATATGTAAATGGTCCTAGTTGAATTTCATCATCAACAAACTATCCGCTATTGTACTTGTATTGCTGGATGAAGAACACACCATTACTTTTTATTTTTCCCACTTGATGGATAATAGTTTATGTAACAGTTTGACATTTGGGAATAATATTATCTCACATGAAAAATGTTCAAGAAGTATTACTACTTCTATTTGTAAGATGGATTGTCTATCTATGCAGGTCTTGATGTTGAATGAACGTATACAGCGAATCTCCAGGCTGGAGTCGTCTCTTAATAAAGCAGATGATTATCTCTCAAAGCTACCACCAGATACACCCTATACTGAGTTTGAATATGCGTGAGTTTGTACATATTTGTTTTGTTTTCTTACAAGTGTAGGTAATTGGTCAAGAAAATTAAAGAAATACAGGAGCTGAAATCTTGTTTATGGAACCATGTGGATGCAGATTGCAAGAAATGGGCTTTGAGAAAGGTTGGGGTGATACTGCAAAACGTGTTTTGGAGACTATGCATCTGCTTTCTGACATTCTTCAGGCTCCTGATCCCTCAACCTTGGAGACTTTTCTTGGTAGATTACCAATGGTGTTCAATGTTGTCATATTATCTCCTCATGGATACTTTGGTCAAGCAAATGTCTTGGGTTTGCCGGACACTGGTGGACAGGTAATAACAGGGAGAAAGGGGTCTTGTATTATGTAAACTCGTTTGCGTACAGCTCCAATCTTTTTTTGGGATATTCCCTTTAAACAGTTATCTGTCATCTAGTTCCTCTTCCCCATAAACATTGTCACCTAGTTTTTCCTACAATCTAAAGAACTGGAGAAAAAAAAAGAATTATCTCATCTTCTATTTAGTATTAATGGAGAAGACTTATCTTTGTTGGAAATTCTAATTGTTACATTTGGTTTATTTCCTCTTCCTGCAAATTATACTGCTGAATCATCCCTAGATATTCCAGTTTAACTTTGGACATAAAGGTTAATACGGGACCATTCAGTTCTTTCTTGCAGTAGACTTGAGCAGGCACACTCTATTGCAGTTGATATAGTTCGTATAATCTTGCAGAAGCTAGAGCAGTGTTGGAAAGCTCAGTCATATTAATTTTTGGCAGTGCCAAGCACTGTGTAATGTTACTGAAGTATCATCCATGGTTTTCCTTGAATTTGTTCCCCTTTTGGTGATTCACAGGTTGTCTATATACTGGATCAAGTGCGTGCTTTGGAGGCCGAAATGCTCCTTAGAATAAAGCAACAAGGACTCAACTTCAAGCCTAGAATCCTTGTTGTGAGTACATGTATGTTATGCAAACTCTAATTTGGTTTCTGGGATTGCAATTGACATAAATATGCTTTCTTTGATTGCAAAAGGTCACCCGACTGATACCTGATGCTAAAGGAACCACGTGCAACCAGCGGTTGGAGAGAATTAGTGGAACTGAATACTCACATATTTTACGTGTCCCTTTTAGGACAGAAAATGGAATCCTTCATAAATGGATATCTAGGTTTGATGTATGGCCTTACCTGGAGAAGTTTACTGAGGTAACCTCTTTGTCTTTGGAAATCACCGTTTGTTGCTGATGTTTGTTCAGTGTGCTTAAGCGAACGATGGCAATTAGCACAAATTGTGCGAACTTGTAGCCAACTGTTGTGTTTGCCAACACGTTGATAAATGGATAACGTTTGGTCATCAAGTACATTTGTTGGTTTAACATACTGGATAGCACACTTCTCGTGTCTTTTCTGCCTATATATATTGGAAGAAGACATACTCGCCCTTCCATAATTTCTCAGGACCTTTCTATGTACGGTAAATTTCCCAGCTAACATTTCCATGTCAATTCTTGACCAGGACGTGGCAGGTGAAATGTCTGCTGAGCTCCAGGGAGTACCCGATCTGATTATTGGCAACTACAGTGATGGAAATTTAGTTGCCTCCCTGTTAGCATATAAAATGGGCATCACACAGGTAGGAAAGACGTGATTCTTTACCTGGCTAGCACAATGTCTTGATGCTATGTATCTGCAATACTAATTTAATACTTTGCCGCCACCTTTATTTCCCAGTGTACCATTGCTCATGCTTTGGAGAAAACAAAGTATCCTGATTCTGACATCTATTGGAAAAAATTTGAGGAGAAATATCATTTTTCATGTCAGTTTACTGCTGATCTACTGTCAATGAATCATTCAGATTTCATAATCACTAGTACCTATCAAGAGATTGCAGGAACGTAAGTCATCTTAATATGGCCCTGGTTTTTTATTGAGTCCATTTTTAATTCGATATCATGATTTGAGGAACTGTGATTGGTAACCTTGTCATAATATCTGTGAATTGTTCCACAATTTTATTTTGTTATTGAAGAAACGATTTGAGCTTGTAATCAGATATAATTTGTCGTGTTTGAGCTAGAACTTGTTTCATTATCTGTCGAGTAGGATGATACTGCAACTATATTTTTATGTGTGGCAATTTACATTTCATCTGTCTATTTCTTATATATGTTTGGGCTTTTCTTCCTGTTGATCGTGTTTACATGGCTGAAACTCAAAAAATATAAAAATGAACGCCTAGTTGATATCGTTGGATGCTTGAAAATAAGTAGATGTTTTGCTTCATGAATGTCCAATGTTAATAAATAACAAGTAATGTGGATGTTATTCACCTTGTAAGCAAGCGAAAAAAGAACAGAGAAATGTAACATCCTCAATGGATTGTTGAGACTTGTAAAAAATTGTATGTAGAAATTGTTTTAGCTTGTAACCACGTGTATATAATTCCATATGGATGTGAACATTGATGTGCCATCGATCATGATCTGGATACTGAATCCTATATTGTATACAATTTGGCTTGGCTATAATATTGTCTTTAGAGTTCATGCAGATTGCTTAATTACACCACTATGTTTACACGTTTAATATTCAAGCGACATAATGATGTTAGACATTAGATGGCTTGCTTGGAATCTGATAGCGGCTTGTTTCAGGAAGAATACTGTTGGTCAGTATGAGAGTCATACTGCTTTCACTCTCCCAGGCCTATATCGTGTTGTCCATGGCATTGATGTTTTCGATCCCAAATTCAATATAGTGTCTCCTGGAGCTGACATGACAATTTACTTCCCATATTCTGACAAGGAAAAGAGACTGACATCTTTGCATCCCTCGATTGAGAAGTTGTTATTTGATCCCGAGCAGAATGAAGTGCATATGTAAGTGGCCATTCATCTGTCCTCATAATTTGGAATATATATAACGATTTGTATAAAATGAACCCAACACCCCTACATTAGAAAAGGAGGGCATGATATGATTATCCACAAATGAACTCCTAATGATATTTGCTCACAATGCCCTGGATATTGTATGAGGGGAAGAAGAGAACCAGCCGTAGATGTCCCTAATTCCTTTTTCTGCTTTCTTATTTTGCTTTTTCCTTCATATAAGTAGTCGTATATAAGTAGTCCTAATATTACTCTGGAAGTTTCTTGTTATTCCATTTCTGTTACTATTCAGTCTTTCTTGCACTTCTACTGCTGTATTATTTTGTTGTAGTGGTTGTTCCTTTCTAGTGACTGTCTTTAGCATTTTGTCTTGGTTTCTTCTCTCCTGTTATTTTCTTTTTTTCGAACTGTTTTTACTTTTGCTGAGGGTCTATAGGAAACAACCTTTCTATCTCCTAAGGTAGGGATAAAGTCTGTGTACATACGACATTTCTCAGACCCCACTTGTGGGATTACGTTGGGTATGTTGTTGTTGTTGAAGTTTTCACTAGTCAAAATTAAATGTCAATGTAATAGGCTGATAGCTTTTATACCTTTATAAAGGTTGCTCATTGGATCCCGAGATCCAAATAAGGCAACAAAATCGATGTCTTAGTACTTGCACCTGCTTCTGATAAACAACCCTCGATCACATAGTTAATTATCGATGACTTTGGTGGAAGATCAAGGGACAAAGTGGCTCCTAGTAAAAGCTTAACCCTTTCAATGGTTTTCTCCAAATAAAATTGAAACAGAGGGAGTACCACATAAAATATTGTATTGGTTTTTTGCTCTTTGCTTCTGATGGGCAGTGATCAGTAAATTGGTTGTTGATTGATGTCATTACTCTTTTTTATTACAGAGGCAACCTGAATGATCAATCAAAGCCGATAATTTTTTCAATGGCAAGGCTTGACCGGGTCAAGAACATTACGGGATTAGTTGAGTGCTATGCTAAAAATGCCACACTCAGGGAATTGGCTAACCTTGTTGTAGTAGCTGGATACAACGATGTAAAGAAATCCAATGATAGAGAAGAAATAGCAGAAATTGAGAAGATGCATGCTCTTATGAAGGAACATAGCTTGGATGGTCAATTCAGATGGATATCAGCCCAAATGAACCGGGCACGTAATGGTGAGCTCTATCGCTATATAGCTGACAAGAGAGGTATATTTGTTCAGGTATGATGCTTGTATCGTATTGTATCATCTCCCCTTTCATTCTCCTAGAGGTGGTTATCATGAAAAATACATATCTTCCTTTTAGCCTGCGTTTTATGAAGCGTTTGGACTCACGGTGGTTGAAGCTATGACTTGTGGTCTTCCAACATTTGCAACTTGTCATGGTGGTCCTATGGAGATCATTCAGGATGGTGTATCCGGGTACCATATAGATCCTTATCATCCCAATAAAGCTGCTGAGCTCATGGTAGAATTCTTCCAACGATGCGAACAAAATCCTACTCACTGGGAAAATATATCTGCATCTGGCCTACAAAGGATTCTCGACAGGTTTGTAGTTGTATACATGTATATAAAGAAGATTAACAAATGTTTATTTGAATGGAAATTAACTTCCGCATTGCTCACTTTCTAATATTCAACCAAATTTTAAGGTATACATGGAAAATTTACTCGGAGAGGCTGATGACTTTGGCTGGTGTATATGGTTTCTGGAAGCTTGTTTCAAAACTCGAGAGGCGTGAAACTAGACGATACCTCGAGATGTTTTACATTCTCAAGTTCCGCGAGTTGGTGAGGTCCTTTTTAGCTCATATTCAGTTCCTCAATCAAAATATAAATGCAGTTCAAGTACTATTATACGCCTAAACATGTCCGCGCTTGGGGCTGGGGCTGTTGAGAGGACTTTTCGAGACGTTTCATGTAAAGCTTTCCCTCTTTTTCCAGGTAAAATCTGTTCCTCTAGCAATTGATGACAAGCACTGAGCAATGGTGGTGCAAGCATTGGAGGAATTTGCAAAGAAATAATAACGTGGATCGAGAAGAGCAGCTAGTAAAATAAAGACATAAATGTTATGTAAAAAAAAGCAATGTGCTGCCCCAGTGGGGGTAGCTGATATGCACTCTATGATCATGTTTTTATCTTCTTGTTGCAGTTAAAACTAATGTGCACTCAGTTTTTACTTGGTTAAAAAGTTGTATTATTAGGGAATACCACATTATTTGCACTCTTCAGATCGGTGTCGTCGATTATGGGATCAAACTGGGTATATTGTTGTGTCAAGTTGTTACGTAATTTGCTCCTAGAGGATTGGCATAGATCATCAATATTCACTTAATGTGCTCATAGTGTTAGGACTGAAAATAAGTGTAATGCGAAAGCTAGCAAAGCAAATCTCGAAAGATAATGAGTTACAAGACAAACGAGAAAAATATCAAAAGACACAAAGATTTAATGTGGTTCGGTCAATTGATCTACGTCCACAAAGGGGATGAGAAATTCACTATAAATATGAGAGTACAAAATATAGAGAGAAATAACCTCAATCAATTTACTCGGAATACAAGGAGGTACACAAAATTCTCCTCCATAACCACAACTCTCAAAATCCTAGGACTACATTGTGAATGATGATTAAGTTAGAAGAAACAAACTTATATTTATAGAGTCTTAAAACCATTCCTACAAGAAAACGACTATTTCCAAAAATTTATAGTAAGAAATCAGAGCAAATAAAACCCAACAAATCTTCTCCTTGGCCTGAATTTCTAACAAAATAAATTTGTCCACCTTTTTCACATAATCTTTAGGATCTTGCATCTCTTCTCCATAATATCCTCCATCAAATCTACGTCTCGACACAGAGAGGATGGAATCTATGTCTCGACACAGAGAACCTCTCTGAAATAATTTCTCCAACAAAAATCTTCATTATTGTCAGAAAGGTTGCTGCTAGAGCTACACCCGCCAAGATAAACACCCAATTTTTAATCTGGTTCCATCACAAACCATTGCACCTGACTCTGATAACACTTGTTACGACCATTTGAAAATTTAGCATCTTAAAGATTGAAGGTAGCTTTGAATTTATAAAACTTCAAACGGCCATAACTCGGGCCTCGAATGTCCGTTTCAGGCAATTTTTTTTTAATCTTCGTATTTTTTCGAGATCTACGTAACCAAACTGTCGAAAGGCAGTTTCAGAGATCCGAATTTTCAAAAAACTCCTTTTATTCATTCTTATATGAGTAGAAATATGATGAGAAAAAAAAGGAAATTCAAATAAAGGGGATGGGCTTTTCAAATAGATCTCAAAAAAATACGAGGAATCAAAAATTTTTTGCGTCAAACGGACATTCGAGCCCAAAGTTACAACTATTTGAAAATTCAGCATCTTAAAGATTGAAGGTAGCTTTGAATTTATGAAACTTCAAACGGCCATAACTCGGGTCTCGAATGTCCGTTTCAGGCAATTTTTTTTGAATCTGCGTATTTTTTCGATATCTATGCAACCAAACTGCCATAAGGCCGTTTGAGAGAGCCGTTTTTCCAAAAACGCCTTTTATTCATTCTTATATGAGTAGAAATATGATGAGAAAAAAAGGAAATTCAAATAAAGGGGAAGGACTTTTCAAATAGATCTCCAAAAAATACGAGGAATCAAAAAAAAATTGCATCAAACGAACATTCGAGCTCAAAGTTACGACCATTTGAAAATTCAGCATCTTAAAGATTGAAGGTAGCTTTGAATTTATGAAACTTCAAACAGCAATAACTCAGGCCTCGAATGTCCGTTTCAGGCGATTTTTTTTAAATCTGTGTATTTTTTTGAGATCTATGCAACCAAACTGCCGAAAGGCCGTTTCAGAGAACCAATTTTTCCAAAAACGTCTTTTATTCATTCTTATATGAGTGGCAATATGATGAGAAAAAAAAAAAGGAAATTCAAATAAAGGAGATGGGTTTTTCAAATAGATCTCAAAAAAATACGAGAAATCAAAAAAGAAATTGCATCAAACGGACATTCTAGCCCAAAGTTACGAACATTTGAAAAATCAGCATTTTAAAGATTGAAGATAGTTTTAAATTTATGAAACTTCAAACGGCCATAATTCGGGCCTCGAATGTCCGTTTCAGGCGATTTTTCCTTGAATCTTCATATTTTTTCAAAATCTACGCAACCAAACTGTCGTAAGGCAGTTTGAGCGAGCCGATTTTTCCAAAAATGACTTTTATTCATTCTTATATGAGTAGAAATATGATGAGAAAAAAAAGGAAATTCAAATAAAGGGGATGTGCTTTTCAAATAGATCTCGAAAAAATATGATGAGTCAAAAAAAATTTGCGTCAAACGGACATTCGAGCCCAAAGTTACGACCATTTGAAAATTCAGCATCTTAAAGATTGAAGGTAGCTTTGAATTTATGAAACTTCAAACGTCCATAACTCGGGCCTCGGATGTCCGTTTTAGGCGATTTTTTTTGAATCTGCTTATTTTTTCGAGATCTATGCAACCAAACTGCCAAAAGGCGGTTTAAGCTAGCCGATTTTTCCAAAATGCCTTTTATTCATTCTTATATGAGTAGAAATATGATGAGAAAAAAAAGGAAATTCAAATAAAGGGGATGGAGTTTTCAAATAGATCTCAAAAAAATACGAGGAATCAAAGAAAAAATTGCGTCAAACGGACATTCGAGACAAAGGTTGCGACCATTTAAAAATTCAGCATCTTGAAGATTGAAGGTAGCTTTGAATTTATGAAACGTCAAACGGCCATAACTCGGGCCTCGGATGACGTTTCAGGCGATTTTTTTTAGATCTGCGATTTTTTTCGAGATCTATGCAACCAAACTGCCGAAAGGCCGTTTCAGAGAACCAATTTTTCCAAAAACGCCTTTTATTCATTCTTATATGATTAGAAAAAAAAGGAAATTCAAATAAAGGGGATGGGATTTTCAAATAGATCTCGAAAAAATATGAGGAATCAAAAAAGAAATTGCGTCAAACGGACATTCGAGCCCAAAGTTACGACCATTTGAAAATTCAACATCTTAAAGATTGAAGGTAGCTTTGAATTTATGAAACTTCAAACGGCCATAACTCGGGCCTTGGATGTCCATTTTAGAAGATTTTTTTAGAATCCGCGTATTTTTTTGAGATCTAGGCAACAAAACTGTCTAAAAGCGGTTTGCGCGAGCCGATTTTTCCAAAAACACTTTTATTCATTCTTTTATGAGTAGAAATATGATGAGAAAAAAAAAAGGAAATCCAAATAAAGGGGATGAGTTTTAAAATACATCTCAAAAAAATACAAGGAATCAAAAAAAAATTGCGTCAAACGGACGCTCGAGCCCAAAGTTATGACCATTTGAAAATTCAACACCTTAAAGAGTGAAGGTAGCTTTGAATTTATGAAACTTCAAACGGCCATAACTCGGGCCTCGAGTGTCCGTTTCGGGCGATTTTTTTTGAATCCGTGTATTTTTTCGAGATCTACGCAACCAAACTTCCTAAAGGAGGTTTGCGCGAGCTGATTTTTCCAAAAATGCCTTTTACTGATTCTTATACGAGTAGAAATATGACGAGAAAAAAAAAAGGAAATCAAAATAAAGGGGATGGGTTTTTCAAACAGATATAAAAAAAAAACGAGGAATCAAAAAAAATTGCGTCAAACGGACGCTCGAGCCCAAAGTTACGACCATTTGAAAATTCAGCACCTTAAAGAGTGAATGTAGCTTTGAATTTATGAAACTTCAATCGGCCATAACTCGGGTCTCGGGTGTCCATTTCAGGCGATTCTTTTTTGAATCAGCGTATTTTTTCGAGATCTACGCAACCAAACTGCCCAAAGGAGGTTTACGCAAGCTGATTTTTCCAAAAATGCCTTTAACTAATTCTTATACGACTAGAAATATGACGAGAAAAAAAAAGAAATCCAAACAAAGAGGATGGGTTTTTCAAATAGATTTCGAAAAAATACGAGGAATCAAAAAATAAATTGCGTCAAATGGATGCTCGAGCCCAAAGTTACGACCATTTGAAAATTCAACACCTTAAAGAGTGAAGGTAACTTTGAATTTATGAAAAACTTCAAACGGCCATAACTCGGGCCTCAGTTGTCCTTTCCAGGCGATTTTTTTTTGAATTTGCGTATTTTTTTCATATTTACGCAACCAAACTGCATAAAGGTGGTTTGCGCAAGCCATTTTTCCAAAAAATGCCTTTTACTGATTCTTATAGGAGTAGAAATATGACGAGAAAAAAAAGGAAATCCAAATAAAGGGGAAGGGTTTTTCAAATGGATCTCGAAAAAATACAAGGAATCAAAAAAAAATTGCGTCAAACAGACGCTCGAGCCCAAAGTTACGACCATTTGAAATTTCAGCACCTTAAAGAGTGAAGATACCTTTGAATTTATGAAACTTCAAACGGCCATAACTCGGGCCTCAGATGTCCGTTTCAGGTGATTTATTTTTTGAATTCGCGTATTTTTTTGAGATCTACGCAACAAAATCATCTAAAAGCGGTTTGCGCGAGCCGATTTTTCCAAAAACACCTTTTATTTATTCTTTTATGAGTAGAAATATGATGAGAAAAAAAAAGGAAATCCAAATAAAGGGGATGAGTTTTTCAAATATATCTCAAAAAATACAAGGAATCAAAAAAAAATTGCGTCAAACGGACGCTCGAGCCCAAAGTTACGACCATTTGAAAATTCAGCACCTTAAAGAGTGAAGATACCTTTGAATTTATGAAACTTCAAACGGCCATAACTCGGGCCTCGGATGTCCGTTTCAGGCGATTCATTTTTTGAATCCGCGTATTTTTTTGAGATCTACGCAACCAAAGTGCCTAAATGCGGTTTGCACGAGTCAATTTTTCCAGAAACACCTTTTACTGATTCTTTTACGAGTAGAAATATGACGAGAAAAAAAAAGGAAATCCAAATAAAGGGGATGGATTTTTCAAATAGATCTCGAAAAAATACGAGGAATTAAAAAAAAATTCGCGTCAAACGGATGCTCGAGCCCAAAGTTACGACCATTTGAAAATTCAACACCTTAAAGAGTGAAGGTAACTTTGAATTTATGAAGAACTTCAAACGGCCATAACTAGGGCCTCGGGTGTCCGTTTCAGGCAATTTTTTTTTTAATCTATGTATTTTTTTGAGATTTATGCAACCAAACTGCCTAAAAATGGTTTGCGCGAGCCGATTTTTCCAAAAATGCCTTTTACTGATTCTTATACGAGTAGAAATATGACGAGAAAAAGAAAAGGAAATCCAAATAAAGGGGATGAGTTTTTCAAATAGATCTCGAAAAAATACGAGGAATCAAAAAAAAATTGCGCCAAACGGACGCTTGAGCCCAAAGTTACGACCATTTTAAAATTCAGTATTTTAAAGATTGAAAGTAGCTTTGAATTTATGAAACTTCAAACGACCATAACTTGGGATTCGTGTGTCCGTTTCATGCGATTTTTTTTTGACTCCGCGTATTTTTTTGAGATCTACTCAACCAAACTGCCTTTAGGCAGTATGTGCCTGCCAATTTTTCTAAAAACGCCTTTTATTAATTGTTATATGAGTAGGAATATGACGGGAAAAACAAAAGGAAATCCAAATAATTGGGATGGGTTTTCAAATGGATCTCGTAAAAATACAAAGAATCAACATAAAAATTAGGTCAAACGGACGTTCGAGCCAAAGTTACAACCATTTGAAAATTCAACATCTTAAAGATTAAAGGTAGCTTTGAATTTATGAAACTTCAAACAGCCATAACTCGGGCCTCGGATGTCCATTTTAGAAGATTTTTTTTGAATTCGCGTATTTTTTCGAGATCTAGGCAACAAAACCGTCTAAAAGCGGTTTGCGCGAGCCAATTTTTCCAAAAACACTTTTATTCATTCTTTTATGAGTAGAAATATGATGAGAAAAAAAAAGGAAATCCAAATAAAGGGGATGTGTTTTTCAAATATATCTCGAAAAAATACAAGGAATTCAAAAAAAAATTGCATCAAACGGACGCTCGAGCCCAAAGTTACGACCATTTGAAAATTCAGCACTTTAAAGAGTGAAGGTAGCTTTGAATTTATGAAACTTCAAACGGCCATAACTCGGGCCTCGAGTGTCCGTTTCAGGCGATTTTTTTTTTGAATCCATGTATTTTTTCATGATATACGCAACCAAATTGCCAAAAGGCGGTTTGCGCGAGCCAATTTTTGCAAAAAACATCTTTTACAGATTCTTATACGAGTAGAAATATGACGAGAAAAAAAAAAGGAAATCAAAATAAAGGGGATGGGTTTATCAAATAGATATCCAAAAAAACGAGGAATCAAAAAAAAATTGCGTCAAACGGACGCTCGAGCCCAAAGATACGACCATTTTAAAATTCAGCACCTTAAAGAGTGAAGGTAGCTTTGAATTTATGAAACTTCAAACGGCCATAACTTGGGCCTCGGGTGTCCGTTTAAGGCGATTTTTTTTTTGAATCCGCGTATTTTTTCTAGATCTACTCATCCAAACTGCCCAAAGGTGGTTTGCGCGAGCTGATTTTTTCAAAAATGCCTTTTACTAATTCATATACGACTAGAAATATGACGAGAAAAAAAAAAAGAAATCCAAACAAAGGGGATGGGTTTTTCAAATAGATCTCAAAAAAATACGAGGAATCAAAAAAAAAATTGCGTCAAACGGATGCTCGAGCCCAAAGTTACGACCATTTGAAAATTCAACACCTTAAAGAGTGAAGGTAGCTTTGAATTTATGAAACTTCAAACAGCTATAACTCGGGCCTCGGATGTCCGTTTTAGGCGATTTATTTTGTCAATTCGCGTATTTTTTTGAGATCTACGCAACCAAACTGCCTAAAGGTGGTTTGCGCGAGCCGATTTTTCCAAAAATGTCTTTTACTGATTCTTATACGAGTAGAAATATGACGAGAAAAAAAAAAGGAAATCCAAATAAAGAGGATGGATTTTTCAAATAGATCTCGAAAAAATACGAGTAATCAAAAAAAAATTACGTCAAACGGACGCTCGAGCCCAAAGTTAAGACCATTTGAAATTTCAGCACCTTAAAGAGTGAAGATAGCTTTGAATTTATGAAACTTCAAACGGCTATAACTCGGGCCTCGGGTGTCCGTTTCAAGCGATTTTTTTTTTGAACCTTTGTATTTTTTCGAGATCTATGCAACCAAACTTTCTAAAGGCGGTTTGAGCGAGCCAATTTTTCCAAAAATGCCTTTTACTGATTTTTATAATAGTAGAAATAAAGAAGATGGGTTTTTCAAATAGATCTCGAAAAAATACGAGGAATCAAAAAAAATTTGCGTCAAACGGACGCTCAAGCCCAAAGTTACGACCATTTGAAAATTCAACACCTTAAAGAGTGAATGTAGCTTTGAATTTATGAAACTTTAAACGGCCATAACTCGGGTCTCGGGTGTCCGTTTCAGGAGATATTTTTTTTGAATCCGTGTATTTTTTTGAGATCTACGCAACCACACTGTTTAAAGGCGGTTTGCGCGAGTCGATTTTTCCAGAAACGCCTTTTGCTGATTCTTATACGAGTAGAAATATGACGAGAAAACAAAAAGGAAATCCAAATAAAGGGGATGGGATTTTCTAATAGATCTCGAAAAAATCGAGGAATCAATAAAAAAATTGCGTCAAACGGACGCTCGAGCCCAAAGTTACGACCATTTGAAAATTCAACACCTTAAAGAGTGAAGGTAGCTTTGAATTTATGAAATTTCAAACGGCCATAAGTCGGGTCTCGGGTGTCCGTTTTAGGAGATATTTTTTTTGAATCCGTGTATTTTTTTGAGATCTACGCAACCAAACTGTTTAAAGGCGGTTTACGCGAGTCGATTTTTCCAAAAACGCCTTTTGCTAATTCTTATACGAGTAGAAATATGACGAGAAAACAAAAAGGAAATCCAAATAAAGGGAATGGTTTTTTCAAATAGATCTCAAAAAAATAGAAGGAATCAAAAAAAAATTGCGTTAAACGGACTTTCGAGCCCAAAGTTACGATCATTTGAAAATTCAGCACCTTAAAGAGTGAAGGTAGCTTTGAATTTATGAAACTTCAAACGGCCATAACTAGGTCCTCGGGTGTTCATTTTAGTTGATTTTTTTTTGAATCCGCGTATTTTTTTGAGATCTACGCAACCAAACTGCCTAAAGATGGTTTGCGTGAGCTAATTTTTCCTAAGACGCCTTTTACTGATTCTTATACGAGTAGAAATATGACGATAAAAAAAAAGAAATCCAAATAATGGGGATGGATTTTTCAAATAGATCTCAAAAAAAATACGAGGGATCAAAAACAAAATTGCGTTAAACAAACACTCGAGCCCAAAGTTACGACCATTTGAATTCAGCACCTTAAAGAGTGAAGGTAGCTTTGAATTTATGAAACTTCAAACGGCAATAACTAGGTCATCGGGTGTTCATTTTAGGTGATTTTTTTTTGAATCCGCGTATTTTTTTGAGATCTACGCAACCAAACTGTCTAAAGGTAGTTTGCGTGAGCTAATTTTTCCTAAGACGCCTTTTACTGATTCTCATACGAGTAGAAATATGACGATAAAAAAAAAGAAATCCAAATAAAGGGGATGGATTTTTCAAATAGATCTCAAAAAAAATACGAGGAATCAAAAACAAAATTGCGTTAAACAAACACTCGAGCCCAAAGTTACGACCATTTGAAAATTCAGCACCTTAAAGAGTGAAGGTAGCTTTGAATTTATGAAACTTCAAACGGCCATAACTCGGGCCTCGGGTGTCCGTTTCAGGCGATATTTTTTTTAATCCGCGTAATTTTTTGAGATCTACGCAACTAAACTGTTTAAAGGCAGTTTGCGCTAGCCAATTTTTCCAAAAATGCCTTTTACGGATTCTTATACGAGTAGAAATATGATGAGAAAAATAAAGAAAATCCAAATAAAGGGGATGGGTTTTTCAAATAGATGTCGAAAAAATCGAGGAATCAATAAAAAAATTGCGTCAAACGAACACTCGAGCCCAAAGTTACGACCATTTGAAAATTCAACACCTTAAAGAGTGAAGGTAGCTTTGAATTTATGAAACTTCAAACGGCCATAAGTCGGGCCTCGGGTGTCCGTTTCAGGAGATATTTTTTTTGAATCCGTGTATTTTTTTGAGATCTACGCAACCAAACTGTTTAAAGGCGGTTTGCGCGAGTCGATTTTTCTAAAAATGCCTTTTGCTAATTCTTATACGAGTAGAAATATGACGAGAAAACAAAAAGGAAATCCAAATAAAGGGAATGGGTTTTTCAAATAGATCTCAAAAAAATAGAAGGAATAAAAAAAAAATTGCGTTAAACGGACTTTCGAGCCCAAAGTTACGACCATTTGAAAATTCAGCACCTTAAAGAGTGAAGGTAGCTTTGAATTTATGAAACTTCAAACGGCCATAACTCGGTCCTCGGGTGTTCGTTTCAGGTGATTTTTTTTTGAATTCGCGTATTTTTTTGAGATCTACGCAACTAAACTGCCTAAAGGTGGTTTGCATGAGCCAATTTTTCCTAAGACGCCTTTTACTGATTGTTATACGAGTAGAAATATGACGATAAAAAAAAAAGAAATCGAAATAAAGGGAATGGGTTTTTCAAATAGATCTCAAAAAAATATGAGGGATCAAAAACAAAATTGCGTTAAACAGACACTCGAGCCCAAAGTTACGACCATTTGAAAATTCAGCACCTTAAAGAGTGAAGGTAGCTTTGAATTTATGAAACTTCAAACGGCCATAACTCGAGCCTCGGGTGTCCGTTTCAGGCGATATTTTTTTTGAATCCGCGTATTTTTTGAGATCTACGCAACCAAACTGTTTAAAGGCAGTTTGCGCTAGCCAATTTTTCCAAAAATGCCTTTTACTGATTCCTATACGAGTAGAAATATGACGAGAAAAAAAAGGAAATCTAAATAAAGGGGATGGGTTTTTCAAATAGATCTCGAAAAAATCAAGGAATCAATAAAAAAATTGCGTCAAACGGACGCTCGAGCCCAATGTTACGACCATTTGAAAATTCAACACCTTAAAGAGTGAAGGTAGCTTTGAATTTATGAAACTTCAAACGGCCATAACTCGGGCCTCGGTTGTCCGTTTGAGGCGATTTTTTTTTGAATCCGCGTATTTTTTTGAAATCTACGCAAGCAAACTGCCTAAAGGTGGTTTGCGCGAGCTGATAATTCCTAAAATGCCTTTTACAGATTCTTATACGAGTAGAAATATGACGAGAAAAAAAAAGCAAATCCAAATAAACGAGATGTGTTTTTCAAATAGATTTCAAAAAAATAGGAGTAGTCAAAAAATAAATTGCGTCAAACAGACGCTCGAGCCCAAAGTTACGACCAATTGAAAATTCAGCACCTTAAAGATTGAAGGTAGCTTTGAATTTATGAAACTTCAAACAACATAACTCGGGCCTCGGGTGTCCGTTTCAGGCGATTTTTTTTGAATCCGTGTATTTTTTCGAAATCTATGCAACCAAACTGCCTAAAAGTTGTTTGCGCGAGCCAATTTTTCCAAAAATGCCTTTTACGGATTCTTATACAAGTAGAAATAAATAGGATGGGTTTTTCAAATCGATTTCGAAAAAATACGAGGAATCAAAATTTTTTTTGCGTCAAACGGACGCTCAAGCCCAAAGTTAAGACCATTTGAAAATTCAGCACCTTAAAGAGGGAAGGTAGCTTTGAATTTACGAATTTTCAAACTGCCATAACTCGGGCCTCGTGTGTCCTTTTCAGGCGATTTTTTTTTGAATCCGCGTATTTTTTTGAGATATACGCAACCAAACTGCGTAAATGAGGTTTGCGCGAGCCAATTTTTCTAAAAACGCCTTTTACTAATTCTTTTACGAGTAGAAATATGACAAGAAAAAAAAAAGAAATCCAAATAAAGGGGATGGGTATTTCAAATAGATCTCGAAAAAATACGAGGATTCAAAAAAAAATTGCGTCAAACGAACGCTCGAGCCCAAACTTACGACCATTTAAAAATTTAGCACCTTAAAAAGTGAAGGTAGCTTTGAATTTATGAAACTTCAAACGGCCATAACTTGGGCCTCGGGTGTCCGTTTCGGGGAGATTTTTTGAATCCGCGTATTTTTTGAGATCTACGCAACCAAACTGACTAAAAGCGGTTTGCGCGAGAAAAGTTTTCCAAAAATGCCTTTTACTGATTCTTATACGAGTAGAAATATGACGAAAAAAAAGGGAAATTCTTATAAAGGCGATGGGTTTTACGAATATATCTCAAAAAAATACGAGGATTCAAAAAAAAAATTGCGTCAAGCGGACGTTCGAGTCGAAAGTTACGACCATTTGAAAATTCAGCATCTTAAAGATTGAAGGTAGCTTTGAATTTATGAAACTTCAAACAGCCATAACTCGGGTCTCGGGTGTCCGATTAAGGCAATTTTTTTTGAATCCGCGTATTTTTTTGATATCTACGCAACCAAACTTCTTAAAGGCGGTTTGCGTGAGCCTTTTTTGAAGAAATGCCTTTTACTGATTCTTATACGTGTAGAAACGTCATGAGAAAAAATAAGGGAAATTCTAATAAAGGCGATGGGTTTTTCGAATAGATTTCTAAAAAATATGAGGATTCAAAATAAAAATTGCATCAAACGGACGTTCGTGCCGAAAGTTACGACCATTTGAAAATTCAGCATCTTAAAGATTGAAGGTAGTGTTGAATTTATGAAACTTCAAACGGCCATAACTCGGGCCTCGGGTGACCGATTATGGCAATTTTTATTTTGAATCCGCGTATTTTTTCGATATCTACGTAACCAAACTGCCTGAAGGCGGTTTGCGCGAGCCGTTTTTTTAAAAATCGCCTTTTACTGATTCTTATACGTGTAGAAACATCATGAGAAAAAAAAGGGATATTCCAATAAGGCGATGGGTTTTTCGAATAGATCTCAAAAAAATACGAGGATTCAAATTTTTTTTTGCGTCAAACGGACGTTCGAGCCAAAAGTTAAGACCATTTGAAAATTCAGCATCTTAAAGATTGAAGGTAGTTTTGAATTTATGAAACTTCAAATAGACATAACTCGGGCCTCGGGTGTCCAATTAATGGAATTTTTTTTTGAATCCGCGTATATTTTCGATATCTACGCAACCAAATTGCCTAAAGGCGGTTTGCGGGAGCCGTTTTTCGAAAAAAAGTCTTTTACTGATTCTTATACGTGTAGAAACATCATGAGAAAAAAAAGAGAAATTCTAATAAAGGCGATGGGTTTTTCGAATGGATCTCGTAAAAATACGAGGATTCAAAAAAAAAATTGCCTCAAACGGACGTTCGAGCCGAAAGTTACGACCATTTGAAAATTCAGCATCTTAAAGATTGAAGATAGCTTTGAATTTATGAAACTTCAAACGGCCATAACTCGGGCTTCGGGTGTCCTATTAAGGTGATTTTTTTTAATCTGCGTATATTTTCGATATCTACGCAACCAAACTGCCTAAAGGCGGTTTGCGCTAGCCTTTTTTTTTAAAAAAATGCCTTTTACTGATTCTTATACGTGAAGAAACATCATGAGAAAAAAAAGGGAAATTCTAATAAAGGCGATGGGTTTTTCGAATAGATCTCGAAAAAATACGAGTATTCAAACATAAAATTGCGTCAAACGGACGTTCGAGCCGAAAGTTACGACCATTTGAAAATTCAGCATCTTAAAGATTGAAGGTAGCTTTGAATTTATGAAACTTCAAACGGCCATAACTCGGGCCTCGGTTGTCCGATTAAGGCGATTTTTCTTTTGAATCCGCGTATTTTTTCGATATCTACGCAACCAAACTGCCTAAAAGCGGTTTGCGTGAGCCGTTTATCAAAAAAATGTCTTTTACTGATTCTTATACGTGTAGAAACGTTATGAGAAAAAAAAAGGGAAATTCTAATCAAGGCGATGAGTTTTTCGAATAGATCTTAAAAAAAATACGAGGATTCAAAAAAAAAATTGCGTCAAACGGACGTTCGAGCAGAAAGTTATGACCATTTGAAAATTCAGCATCTTAAAGATTGAACGTAGCTTTGAATTTATGAAACTTCAAACGGCCATAATTCGGGCCTCGGGTGTCCGTTTCAGGCGATTTTTTTTTGAATTCGCGTATTTTTTTGAAATCTACGCAACCAAACTGTCTAAAGGTGGTTTGCGCCAGCCGATTTTTCCTAAAATGCCTTTTACAGATTCTTATATGAGTAGAAATATGACGAGAAAAAAAAAAAGGAAATTCAAATAAAGGAGATGTGTTTTTCAAATAGATTTCAAAAAAATAGGAGTAATCAAAAAATAAATTGCGTCAAATAGACGCTCGAGCACAAAGTTACGACCAATTGAAAATTCAGCACCTTAAAGAATGAAGGTAGCTTTGAATTTATGAAACTTCAAACGGCCATAGCTCGGGCCTTGGGTGTCCGTTTCAGGCAATTTTTTTGAATCCGCGTATTTTTTTGAAATCTACGCAACCAAACTGCCTAAAGGTTGTTTGCGCGAGCCGATTTTTCTAAAAATGCCTCTTACGGATTCTTATACGAGTAGAAATATGACGAGAAAAAAAAAGGAAACCCAAATAAAGGGGATGGGTTTTTCAAATAGATCTCAAAAAAATACGACGACTCAATAAAAAAATTGCGTCAAACTGACGCTCGAGCCCAAAGTTACGATCATTTTAAAATTCAGCACCTTAAAGAGTGAAGGTAGCTTTGAATTTATGAAACTTCAAACTGCCATAACTCGGGACTCGGGTGTCCATTTCAGGCGATTTTTTTTTGAATCCGTTTATTTTTTTGAGATCTACGCAACCAAACTACCTAAAGGCGGTTTGCTCCAGCCAATTTTTAAAAATATGCCTTATACTGATTCGTATACGAGTAGAAATATGATGAGAAAAGAAAAGGAAATCCAAGTAAAGGGGATGGGTTTTTCAAATAGATCTCGAAAAAATAAGAGGAATCAATAAAAAAATTGCGTCAAACGGACGCTCGAGCCCAAAGTTACGACCATTTGAAAATTCAACACCTTAAAGAGTGAAGGTAGCTTTGAATTTATGAAACTTCAAACGGCCATAACTCGGGCCTTGGGTGTCCGTTTCAGGCGATTTTTTTTTGAATTCGATTATTTTTTTGAGATCTACGTAATCAAACAGCCTAAAGACGGTTTGCGCTAGCCGATTTTTCCAAAAACGCCTTTTACTGATTCTTATACGAGTAAAAATATGACGAGAAAAAAAAAAGAAAATCCAAATAAAGGGGATTCGTTTTTCAAATAGATATCGCAAAAATACGAGGAATCAAGAAAAAAATTGCGTCAAACGGACGCTCGAGCCCAAAGTTAAGACTATTTGAAAATTCAGCATCTTAAAAATTGAAGGTAGCTTTGAATTTATGAAACTACAAAAGGCCATAACTCGAACCTCGTGTGTCCGATTAAGGCAATTTTTTTTTTAATTCGCGTATTTTTTTGATATGTACGAAACCAAACTGCCTAAAGGCGGTTTGCGCGAGCCATTTATCAAAAAAACTACTTTTACTGATTCTTATAAGTGTAGAAACGTCATGAGAAAAAAAGGGAAATTCTAATAAAGGCGATGAGTTTTTCGAATAGATCTCAAAAAAATGCGAGGATTCAAAAAATTTTTTTGCGTCAAACGGATGTTCGAGCCGAAAGTTACGACCATTTGAAAATTCAGCATCTTAAAGATTGAAGGTAGCTTTGAATTTATGAAACTTCAAACGGCCTTAACTCGGGCCTCGGGTGTCCGATTAAGGCGATTTTTCTTTTGAATCCGCGTATATTTTCGATATTTACGCAACCAAGCTGCCTAAAGGTGGTTTGCGCGAGCAGTTTTTCATAAAAACGCCTTCTACTGATTCTTATATGTGTAGAAACATCATGAGAAAAAAAGGGAAATTCTACTAAAGGTGATGGGTATTTTGAATAGATCTCGAAAAAATATAAGGATTCAAAAAAAAATTGCGTCAAACGGACGTTCGAGCCGAAAGTTACGACCACTTGAAAATTCGGCATCTTAAAGATTGAAGGTAGCTTTTAATTTAGGAAACTTCAAATGGCCATAACTCGGGCCTCGGGTGTCCGATTAAGACAATTTTTTTTAATCCGCGTATATATCTGATATCTATGCAAACAAAGCGCCTGAAGGCGGTTTGCGCGAGCCGTTTTTTGAAAAATCGTCTTTTATTGATTCTTATATGTGTGGAAACATCATGAGAAAAAAAAAGGGATATTGTAATAAATGCGATGGGATTTTCGAATAGATCTCAAAAAAATACGAGGATTCAAAAAAAAATTGCGTCAAACGGACGTTCGAGCCGAAAGTTACGACCATTTGAAAATTCAGCATCTTAGAGATTGAAGGTAGCTTTGAATTTATGAAACTTCAAACGGCTATAACTCGGGCCTCGTGTGTCCGATTAAGGCAAATTTTTTTTTGAATCCTTGTATTGTTTTGATATCTACACAATCAAACTTCCTAAAGGCGATTTGCGCGAGCCGTTTTTTGAAAAAATGTCTTTTACTGATTCTTATACGTGTAGAAACGTCATGAGAAAAAAAAAGGGATATTGTAAAAAAGGCGATGGGTTTTTCGAATAGATCTAAAAAAAATACGAAGATTCAAAAATAAAATTGCGTCAAACGGACGTTTGAGCCGAAAGTTACGACCACTTGAAAATTCAGCATCTTAAAGATTGAAGGTAGCTTTTAATTTATGAAACTTCAAACTGCCATAACTTGGGCCTCGGGTGTCCGATTAAGGCATTTTTTTTAAATCCGCGTATATTTTTGATATCAACGCAACCAAACTGCCTGACGGCTGTTTGCGCGAGCCGTTTTTTGAAAAATGGCATTTTACTGATTCTTATACGTGTGGAAACATCATTAGAAAAAAAAGGGGTATTGTAATAAAGGCGATGGGTTTTTCAAATAGATCTCAAAAAAATATGAGGATTCAAAAAAATAATTGCGTCAAACGGACGTTCGAGCCGAAAATTACGACTATTTAAAAATTCAGCATCTTAAAGATTGAACGTAGCTTTGAATTTATGAAACTTCAAACAGCCTTAACTCGGGCCTCGGGTGTCCGATTAGGACAATTTTCTTTTTTGAATCCGCGTATTTTTTTGATATCTACGCAATCAAACTGCCTAAAGGCGGTTTGCGCGAGCTGTTTTTTGAAAAAACGCCTTTTACTGATTCTTATACGTGTAGAAATGTCATGAGAAAAAAAAGGGAAATTCTAATCAAGGTAATGGGATTTTCGAATATATCTCAAAAAAATACGAGGATTCAAAAAAAAATTGCGTCAAACGGACGTTCTAGCCGAAAGTTACGACTACTTGAAAATTAAGCATCTTAAAGATTGAAGGTAGCTTTGAATTTATGAAACTTCAAACGGCCATAACTCGGGCCTCGGTTGTCCGATTATGGCGATTTTTATTTTGAATCCGCGTATTTTTTCGATATCTACGGAACCAAACTGCTTAGAGGCAGTTTTCGCGAGCCATTTTTTGAATAAACGCATTTTACTGATTCTTATACGCGTAGAAACGTCATGAGAAAAAAAGGGAAATTCTAATAAAGGCGATGGGTTTTTCGAATAGATCTCAAAAAAATACGAGGATTCAAAAAAAATTGCCTCAAACGGACGTTCGAGCCGAAAGTTACCACCATTTGAAAATTCAGCATCTTAAAGATTGAAGATAGCTTTGAATTTATGAAACTTCAAACGGCTATAACTCGGGCCTCAGGTGTCCGATTAAGGTGATTTTTTTTTAATCCGTGTATATTTTTGATATCTACGCTACTAAACTGCCTAAAGGCGGCTTGCGCTAGCCTTTTTTCAAAAAAACGCCTTTTACTGATTCATATACGTGAAGAAACATCATGAGAAAAAAAAAAGGAAATTCTGATAAAGGCGATGGTTTTTCGAATAGATCTCTAAAAAATACGAGTATTCACACATAAAATTGCGTCAAACGGACGTACGAACCGAAAGTTACGACCATTTAAAAATTCAGCATCTTAAAGATTGAATGTAACTTTGAACTTATGAAACTTCAAACGGCCATAACTCGGGCCTCGGGTGTCCGATTAAGGCGATTTTTTTTGAATCCGCGTATTTTTTTGATATCTACGCAACCAATTAGCCTAAAGGCGGTTTGCGCGAGCCATTTTTTGTAAAAATGTCTTTTACTAATTTTTATACGTGTAGAAACGTCATGAGAAAAAAAGGGAAATTCTAATAAAGGCGATGTGTTTTTCGTATAGCTCTCAAAAAAATACGAGTATTCAAAAATTAAATTGCATCAAACGGACGTTCTAGCCGAAAGTTACAACCATTTGAAAATTCAACATCTTAAAGATTGAAGGTAGATTTGAATTTATGAAATTTCAAACGGTCATAACTCGGGCCTCGGGTGTCCGTTTCAGGCGATTTTTTTTTGAATTCGCGTATTTTTCTTGAAATCTACGCAACCAAACTGTCTAAAGGTGGTTTGCGCCAGCCGATTTTTCCTAAAATGCCTTTTACAGATTCTTATATGAGTAGAAATATGACGAGAAAAAAAAAGAAATTCAAATAAAGGCGATGGGTTTTTCGAATAGATCTCAAAAAAATACGAGGATTTGAAAAAATAATTGCGTCAAACGGACGTCCGAGCCGAAA
The DNA here is from genome assembly GCF_019186545.1 of Solanum stenotomum. Taxonomy (NCBI): domain Eukaryota; kingdom Viridiplantae; phylum Streptophyta; class Magnoliopsida; order Solanales; family Solanaceae; genus Solanum; species Solanum stenotomum. Next base: position 1,015,777 of record NW_026036338.1, read on the forward strand.
GTTACGACCATTTTAAAATTCAGCATCTTAAAGATTGAAGATAGCTTTGAATTTATGAAACTTTAAACGGCCATAACTCGGGCCTCGGGTGTTCGATTATGGCGATTTTTTTTCGAATCCGCGTATATTTTTGATATCTACGCAACCAAACTGCCTAAAGGCGGTTTGCGTGAGCCGTTTTTCGAAAAAATGTCTTTTACTAATTCTTATACGGGTAGAAACATCATGAGAAAAAAAAAGGGAAATTCTAATAAAGGCGATGGGTTTTTCGAATAGATCTCAAAAAAATAAGAGGATTAAACAAACAAATTGCGTCAAACGGACGTTCGAGCCGAAAGTTACGACCATTTGAAAATTCAGCATCTTAAAGATTGAAGGTAGCTTTGAATTTATGAAACTTCAAAAGGCCATAACTCGGGCCTCGGGTGTCCGATTAATGCGATTTTTTTTGAATCCGCGTATATTTTTGATATCTACGTAACCAAACTGTTTAAAGGTGGTTTTCACGAGCAGCTTTTCGAAAAAACGTTTTTTACTGATTGTTATATGTGTGGAAACATCATGACAAAAAAAAAGGGAAATTCTAATAAAGGTGATGGGTTTTTCGAATAGATCTCGAAAAAATACGAGGATTCAAAAATAAAATTGCGTCAAATGGACGTTCGAGCCGAAAGTTACGACCATTTGAAAATTCAGCATCTTGAAGATTGAAGGTAGCTTTGAATTTATGAAACTTCAAACGGCCATAACTCTTGCCTCGGGTGTCCGATTAATGCAATTTTTTTGTTGAATCCGCGAATTTTTTTGATATCTACGCAACCAAACTGCCTAAAGGCGGTTTGCGCGAGCCGTTTTTTGAAAAAATGCCTTTTACTGATTCTTATAAGCATAGGAACGTCATGAGAAAAAATAAGGGAATTTTTAATAAAGGCGATGAGTTTTTTGAATATATCTCGAAAAAATACGAGGATTCAAAAAACATATTGCGTCAAACGGACGTTCGAGCCGAAAGTTACGACCATTTGAAAATTCAGCATCTTAAAGATTGAATGTAGCTTTGAATTTATGAAACTTCAAACGGCCATAACTCGGGTCTCGGGTGTCCGATTAATGCGATTTTTTTTTAATCCACTTATTTTTTTGATATCTACGTGACCAAACTGCCTAATGGTGGTTTGGGTGAGCCGTTTTTCGAAAAAACATCTTTTACAGATTCTTATATGTATAGGAACAATATGAGAAAAAAAAAAGGGAAATTCTAATAAAGGCGACTGGTTTTTCAAATAGATCTCGAAAAAATACGATTATTCAAAAAAAAAATTCCGTCAAACAGACGTTTGAGCGGATAGTGACGACCATTTGAAAATTCAGCATGTTAAGATTGAAGGTAACTTTGAATTTATGAAACTTCAAACGGCCATATCTCGGGCCTTGTGTGTCCGATTAAGGTAATTTTTTTGTTGAATGCGGGTATTTTTTTGATATCTACACAACCAAACTGCCTAAAAGCGGTTTGCGCGAGCCGTTTTTTGAAAAAATGCCTTTTATTGATTCTTATACGTGTAGGAACGTCATGACAAATAAAAAGGAAATTCTAATAAAGGCTATGGGATTTTCAAATAGATCTCAAAAAAATACGAGGATTTAAAACAAAAATTGCATCAAACGGACGTTCGAGCGGAAAGTTACGACCATTTGAAAATTCAGTATCTTAAAGATTGAACGTAGCTTTGAATTTATGAAACTTCAAACAGCCATAACTCAGGCCTCGGGTATCCGATTAAGGCGATTTATTTTTTGAATCCGCGTATTTTTTTGATATCTACACAAGCAAACTGCCTAAAGGCGGTTTGCGCGAGCCGTTTTTTGAAAAAATGTCTTTTACTGATTCTTATACGTATAGGAACGTCATGAGAAAAAAAGGAAATTCTAATAAAGGCGATGGGTTTTTCAAATATATCTCAAAAAAATACGAGGATTCAAAAAAATATTTGCGTCAAACGGACGTTCGAGCGGAAAGTTACGACCATTTGAAAATTCAGCATCTTAAAGATTGAAGGTAGCTTTGAATTTATGAAACTTCAAACGACCATAACTCGAGCCTCGGGTGTCCGATTAAGGCGATTTTCTTTTGAAACCGCTTATTTTTTTGATATTTAAGCAACTAAACAGCTTAAAGGCGGGTTGCGCGAGCCATTTTTCGAAAAAATGCCTTTTACTTATTCTTATACGTGTAGAAACGTCACGAGAATAAAAAAGGGAAATTCTAATAAAGGCGGTGGGCTTTTCAAATAGATCTCGAAAAAATACGAGGATTCAAAAAAAAATTTGCGTCAAACGGACGTTCGAACGGAAAGTTACGACCATTTGAAAATTTAGCATATTAAAGATTGAAGGTAGCTTTGAATTTATGAAACTTCAAACGGCCATAACTCGGGCCTTGGTTGTTCGATTAAGGCGATTTTTTATTTGAATCCGCGTATTTTTTTGATATCTACGCAACCAAATAGCCTAAAGGTGATTTGCGCGAGCCTTTTTTTGTAAAAACGCCTTTTACTGATTCTTATAAGTGTAGGAACGTCATTAGAAAAAAAAGGGAAATTCTAAAAAAGGCGATGGGTTTTTCAAATAGATATCCAAAAAAAACGAGGATTCAAAAAGTTTTTTGCGTCAAACGGATGTTCGAGCGGAAAGTTACAACCATTAAAAAATTGAGCATCCTAAAGATTGAAGGTAGCTTTGAATTTATAAAACTTCAAACGGCCATAACTCGGGTCTCAGGTGTCCGATTAAGGTGAATTTTTTTTAAATCCACGTATTTTTTCGATATCTACGCAACCAAAGTTCCTAAAGGCCGTTTGCGCGAGCCGTTTTTCAAAAAAATGTCTTTTACTGATTCTAATACGTGTGGAAACGTGATGAGAAAAATAAAAGGATATTCTAACAAAGGGGATGGGTTTTTTAAATAGATCTTTAAAAAATACGAGGATTCAAAAAAAAAGTTGTGTCAAACCGACTTTCGAGCCGAAAGTTACGGCCATTTGAAAATTCAGCACCTTAAAGATTGAAGGTAGCTTTGAATTTAGGAAACTTCAAACGGCCATAACTCGGGCCTTGGGATTCCGATTAAGACGACTTTTTTTTGAATCCGTGTATTTTTTCGATATCTACGCAACCAAACTGCCTAAAGGCGGTTTGCACGAGCCGTATTTCAAAAAAATGTCTTTTACTGATTCCTATACGTGTAGGAACGGTATGAGAAAAAAAAGGGAAATTCTAATTAAGGCGATGGGTTTTTCAAATAGATCTCGAAAAAATAAGAGGATTCAAAAATAAATTGCGTCAAACGGACGTTTGAGTGGAAAGTTACGACCATTTGAAAATTCAGCATCTTAAAGATTAAAGGTAGCTTTGAATTTATGAAACTTCAAACGGTAGCAACTCGGGCCTCGGGTGTCCGATTAAGGCGATTGTTTTATTGAATCCGCGTATTTTTTTGATATGTACACAACCAAACTGCCTAAAGACGGTTTCCGCGAGTCATTTTTTGAAAAAATGCCTTTTACTGATTCTTATACGTGTAGAAACGTCACGAGAAAAAAAAAGGGAAAATTCTAATAAAGGCGATGGGTTTTTCAAATAGATCTCGAAAAAATACGTGGATTCAAAAATTTTTTTGCATCAAACGGACATTCGAGCGGAATGTTACGACCATTTGAAAATTCAGCATCTTAAAGATTGAAGGTAGCTTTGAATTTATGAAACTTCAAACGGCCATAACTAGGGCCTCGTTTGTCCGATTAAGGCGATTTTTTTTTCAATCCGCATATTTTTTTGATATCTACGCAAGCAAACTGCCTAAAGGCGGTTTGCGCCAGCCTTTTTTCGTAAAATGTCTTTTACTGATTCTTATACGTGTAGGAACGTCATTAGAAAAAAAAAGGGAAATTCTAAAAAAGGCGATGGGTTTTTCATTAGATCTCCAAAAAATACGAGGATTCAAAATTTTTTTTGCGTCAAACGGACGTTCGAACGGAAAGTTACGACCATTTAAAAATTCGGCATCTTAAAGATTGAAGGAAACTTTGAATTTATGAAACTTCAAACGGCTATAACTCGGGACTCGGGTGTCCGATTAAGCTGATTTTATTCTTGAATTTGCGTATTTTATCGATATCTACGCAACCAAACTGCCTAAAGGCGGTTTGGGCGAGCCGGTTTTTGAAAAAAATGTGTTTTACTGATTCTTATACGTGTAGGAACGTCACGAGAAAAAAAAGGGAAATTCTAATAAAGGCGATGAGTTTTTCAAATAAATCTCTAAAAAATACGAGGATTCATAATAAAAATTACGTCAAACGGACGTTCGAGCGGAAAGTTACGACCATTTGAAAATTCAGCATCTTAAAGACTAAAGGTAGCTTTGAATTTATGAAACTTGAAATGGCCATAACTCGGGCCTCGGGTGACCGATAAAGGAAATTTTTTTTTGAATCCGCGTATTTTTTCGATATCTACGCAACCAAACTGCCTAAAGTCGGTTTGCGGTAGCCTTTTTTGAAAAAATGCCTTTTACTGATTCTTATACGTGTGGGAACGGTATGAGAAAAAAAAAGGGAAATTCTAATAAAGGCGATGGGTTTTCAAATAGATCTCGAAAAAATACGAGGATTCAAAACTAAAATTGCGTCTAACGGACGTTCGAGCGGAAAGTTACGACCATTTAAAAATTCAGCATCTTAAAGATTGAAGGTAGCTTTGAATTTATGAAACTTCAAACGGCCATAACTCGGGCCTAGGGTGTCCCATTAAGGCAATTTTTTTTTTGAATACGCGTATTTTTTTGATATCTACGCAACCAAACTGCCTAAAAGCGGTTTGCGCGAGCTATTTTTTTAAAAAACGCCTTTTACAGATTTTCATACATAGAGGAACGTCATGAGAAAAAAAAAGGAAATTCTAATAAAGGCGATAGGTTTTTCAAATAGATCTCGAAAAAATACGAGGATGCAAAAAAAAACTTGCGTCAAACGGAAGTTCGAGCGGAAAGTTACGACCAGTTAAAAATTCAGCATCTTAATGATTGAAGGTAACTTTGAATTTATGAAACTTCAAACGGCCATAACTCGGGCCTCGGGTGTCCGATAAAGCCGATTTTTATGTTGAATCCGCGTATTTTTTTGATATCTACGCAACCAAACTGCCTAAAGGTGGTTTGCGCGAACCGTTTTTCGAAAAAATGCCTTTTACTGATTCTTATACGTGTAGGAACGTCATGTGAAAAAAACAGGGAAATTCTAATAAAGGCGATGGGTTTTTCAAATAGATCTCGAAAAAATACGAGGATTCAAAAATAAAATTGCATGAAATAGACGTTCGAGCGGAAAGTTACGACCATTTGAAAATTCAGCATCTTAAAGATTGAAGGTAGCTTTGAATTTATGAAACTTCAAACTGACATAACTCGGGCCTCGGGTGTCGGATTAAGGCAAATTTTTTTGAATCCGAGTATTTTTTTGATATCTACGCAACCGAATTGCCTAAAGTTAGTTTCCGCAATCCATTTTTGAAAAAAGTGCCTTTTACTGATTTTTATACGTGTAGAAACGTCACGAGAAAAAAATGGGAAATTCTAATAAAGACGATGGGTTTTTCAAATATATCTCAAAAAAATACGAGGATTCAAAAAATAAATTACATCAAACGGACGTTCGAGCGGAAAGTTACGACCATTTGAAAATTCAGCATCTTAAAGATTGAAGGTAGCTTTGATTTTATGAAACTTCAAACGGCCATAACTCGGGCCTTGGGTGTCCGATTAAGGCAATTTTTTTTGAATCCGCATATTGTTTTGATATCTACGCAACCAAATTGCCTAAAGTTGGTTTGCGCGATCCTTTTTTGAAAAAACGCCTTTTACTGATTTTTATACGTGTAGAAACGTCACGAGAAAAAAAAAAGAGAAATTCTAATAAAGACGATGGGTTTTTCAAATATATCTCAAAAAAATACGAGGATTCAAAAAAAAATTGTGTCAAACGGACGTTCGAGCGGAAAGTTACGACCATTTGAAAATTCCGCATCTTCAAGATTGAACGTAGCTTTGAATTTATGAAATTTCAAACGGCCATAACTCGGGCCTCGGTTGTCCGATTAAGGCTATTTTTTTTGAATCCGCGTATTTTTTTGATATCTACGCAACCAAACTGCCTAAATATCTTTTACTGATTCTTATATGTATAGGAACGTCATGAGAAAAAAAAAGGAAATTCTAATAAAGGCGATGGGTTTTTCAAGTATATCTAAAAAAAATACGAGGATTCAAAGAAATAATTGCGTCAAACGGACGTTCGAGCGGAAAGTTACGACCATTTGAAAATTCAGCATCTTAAAGATTGAAGGTAGCTTTGAATATATAAAACTTCAAACGGCCATAACTCGGGCCTCGGTTGTCCGATTAAGGCGATTTATTTTTGAAACCGCTTATTTTTTCGATATCTAAACAACCAAATAGCTTAAAGGCGGTTTGCGCGAGCCATTTTTCAAAAAAATGTCTTTTACTGTTTCTTATATGTGTAGAAACGTCACGAGAATAAAAAAGGGAAATTCTAGTAAAGGCGGTGGGTTTTCAAATAGATCTCGAGAGAATACGAGGATTAAAAAAAAATTTGCGTCAAACGGACGTTCGAACAGAAAGTTACAACCATTTGAAAATTCAGCATATGAAAGATTGAAGGTAGATTAGAATTTATGAAACTTCAAACGGCCATAACTCGGGCCTCGGTTGTTCGATTAAGGTGATTTTTTATTTGAATCCGCGTATTTTTTTGATATCTACGCAACCAAACAACCTAAAGGCGGTTTGCGTGAGCCGTTTTTTGAAAAAATGCCTTTTACTGATTCCAATACGTGTGGAAACGTAATGAGAAAAATAAAAGGATATTCTAACAAAGGGGATGGGTTTTTTAAATAGATCTCGAAAAAATACGACGATTCAAGAAAAAAATTGCGTAAAACCGACGTTCGAGCCGAAAGTTACGGCCATTTGAAAATTCAGCACCTTAAGGATTGAAGGTAGCTTTGAATTTAGGAAACTTCAAACGGCCATAACTAGGGCCTCGGTTGTCGGATTAAGGCAATTTTTTTTTGAATCCGCGTATTTTTATGATATCTACGCAACCAAAGTGCCTAAAGGCGGTTTGCGCGAGCTATTTGTTGAAAAAAATGCCTTTTACTGATTTTTATACATGTAGGAACGTCATGAGAGAAAAAAAGGAAATTCTAATAAAGGCGATAGATTTTTCAAATAGATCTCAAAAAAATACGAGGATTCAAAAAAAAACTTAAGTCAAACGGACGTTCGAGAGGAAAGTTACGACCATTTAAAAATTCAGCATCTTAAAGATTGAAGGTAACTTTGAATTTATGAAACTTCAAACGGCTATAACTCGGGCCTCGGGTGTCCGATAAAGTCAATTTTTATTTTGAATCCACATATTTTTTCGATATCTACGCAACCAAACTGCCTTCAGGTGGTTTGCGCGAGCCCTTTTTTGAAAAAATGCCTTTTACTGATTCTTGTACAGTTAGGAACGTCATGAGAAAAAAAAAGGGAAATTCTAATAAAGTCGATGGGTTTTTCAAATAGATTTCGAAAAAATACGAGGATTCAAAAATAAAATTGCATGAAACGGACGTTCGAGCGGAAAGTTACGACCATTTGAAAATTCAGCATCTTAAAGATTAAAGGTAAGTTTGAATTTATGAAACTTCAAACGGCCATAACTCGGGCCTCGGGTGTCCGATGAAGGCGATTTTTTTTGAATCCGTGTATCTTTTTGATATCTACTTAACCAAATTGCCTACAGTTAGTTTGCGCGAACCATTTTTGAGAAAACGTCTTTTACTGATTCTTATACGTGTAGAAACGTCACGAGAAAAAAAAAGGGAAATTCTAATAAAGACGATGGGTTTTTCAAATATATCTCAAAAAAATACGAGGATTCAAACAAAAAATTGCGTCAAACCGACGTTCGAGCGAAAAGTTACGACCATTTGAAAATTCAGCATCTTAAAGATTGAACGTAGCTTTGAATTTATGGAACTTCAAACGGCCATAACTCGGGCCTCGGATGTGTCCGATTAAGGCGATTTTTTTTGTTGAATCTGCGTATTTTTTTGATATCTACGCAACCAAACTGTCTGAAGGTGGTTTGCGCGAGCCATTTTTCGAAAAAATGTCTTTTACTGATTCTTATACGTATAGGAACGTCATGAGAAAAAAAGGAAATTCTAATAAAGGCGATGGGTTTTTCAAATATATCTCAAAAAAATACGAGGATTCAAAAAAATATTTGCGTCAAACGGACGTTCGAGCGGAAAGTTACGACCATTTGAAAATTCAGCATCTTAAAGATTGAAGGTAGCTTTGAATTTATGAAACTTCAAACGACCATAACTCGGGCCTCGGGTGTCCGATTAAGGCGATTTTCTTTTGAAACCGCTTATTTTTTTGATATTTAAGCAACTAAACAGCTTAAAGGCGGGTTGCGCGAGCCATTTTTCGAAAAAATGCCTTTTACTTATTCTTATACGTGTAGAAACGTCACGAGAATAAAAAAGGGAAATTCTAATAAAGGCGGTGGGCTTTTCAAATAGATCTCGAAAAAATACGAGGATTCAAAAAAAAATTTGCGTCAAACGGACGTTCGAACGGAAAGTTACGACCATTTGAAAATTTAGCATATTAAAGATTGAAGGTAGCTTTGAATTTATGAAACTTCAAACGGCCATAACTCGGGCCTTGGTTGTTCGATTAAGGCGATTTTTTATTTGAATCCGCGTATTTTTTTGATATCTACGCAACCAAATAGCCTAAAGGTGATTTGCGCGAGCCTTTTTTTGTAAAAACGCCTTTTACTGATTCTTATAAGTGTAGGAACGTCATTAGAAAAAAAAGGGAAATTCTAAAAAAGGCGATGGGTTTTTCAAATAGATATCCAAAAAAAACGAGGATTCAAAAAGTTTTTTGCGTCAAACGGATGTTCGAGCGGAAAGTTACAACCATTAAAAAATTGAGCATCCTAAAGATTGAAGGTAGCTTTGAATTTATAAAACTTCAAACGGCCATAACTCGGGTCTCAGGTGTCCGATTAAGGTGAATTTTTTTTAAATCCACGTATTTTTTCGATATCTACGCAACCAAAGTTCCTAAAGGCCGTTTGCGCGAGCCGTTTTTCAAAAAAATGTCTTTTACTGATTCTAATACGTGTGGAAACGTGATGAGAAAAATAAAAGGATATTCTAACAAAGGGGATGGGTTTTTTAAATAGATCTTTAAAAAATACGAGGATTCAAAAAAAAAGTTGTGTCAAACCGACTTTCGAGCCGAAAGTTACGGCCATTTGAAAATTCAGCACCTTAAAGATTGAAGGTAGCTTTGAATTTAGGAAACTTCAAACGGCCATAACTCGGGCCTTGGGATTCCGATTAAGACGACTTTTTTTTGAATCCGTGTATTTTTTCGATATCTACGCAACCAAACTGCCTAAAGGCGGTTTGCACGAGCCGTATTTCAAAAAAATGTCTTTTACTGATTCCTATACGTGTAGGAACGGTATGAGAAAAAAAAGGGAAATTCTAATTAAGGCGATGGGTTTTTCAAATAGATCTCGAAAAAATAAGAGGATTCAAAAATAAATTGCGTCAAACGGACGTTTGAGTGGAAAGTTACGACCATTTGAAAATTCAGCATCTTAAAGATTAAAGGTAGCTTTGAATTTATGAAACTTCAAACGGTAGCAACTCGGGCCTCGGGTGTCCGATTAAGGCGATTGTTTTATTGAATCCGCGTATTTTTTTGATATGTACACAACCAAACTGCCTAAAGACGGTTTCCGCGAGTCATTTTTTGAAAAAATGCCTTTTACTGATTCTTATACGTGTAGAAACGTCACGAGAAAAAAAAAGGGAAAATTCTAATAAAGGCGATGGGTTTTTCAAATAGATCTCGAAAAAATACGTGGATTCAAAAATTTTTTTGCATCAAACGGACATTCGAGCGGAATGTTACGACCATTTGAAAATTCAGCATCTTAAAGATTGAAGGTAGCTTTGAATTTATGAAACTTCAAACGGCCATAACTAGGGCCTCGTTTGTCCGATTAAGGCGATTTTTTTTTCAATCCGCATATTTTTTTGATATCTACGCAAGCAAACTGCCTAAAGGCGGTTTGCGCCAGCCTTTTTTCGTAAAATGTCTTTTACTGATTCTTATACGTGTAGGAACGTCATTAGAAAAAAAAAGGGAAATTCTAAAAAAGGCGATGGGTTTTTCATTAGATCTCCAAAAAATACGAGGATTCAAAATTTTTTTTGCGTCAAACGGACGTTCGAACGGAAAGTTACGACCATTTAAAAATTCGGCATCTTAAAGATTGAAGGAAACTTTGAATTTATGAAACTTCAAACGGCTATAACTCGGGACTCGGGTGTCCGATTAAGCTGATTTTATTCTTGAATTTGCGTATTTTATCGATATCTACGCAACCAAACTGCCTAAAGGCGGTTTGGGCGAGCCGGTTTTTGAAAAAAATGTGTTTTACTGATTCTTATACGTGTAGGAACGTCACGAGAAAAAAAAGGGAAATTCTAATAAAGGCGATGAGTTTTTCAAATAAATCTCTAAAAAATACGAGGATTCATAATAAAAATTACGTCAAACGGACGTTCGAGCGGAAAGTTACGACCATTTGAAAATTCAGCATCTTAAAGACTAAAGGTAGCTTTGAATTTATGAAACTTGAAATGGCCATAACTCGGGCCTCGGGTGACCGATAAAGGAAATTTTTTTTTGAATCCGCGTATTTTTTCGATATCTACGCAACCAAACTGCCTAAAGTCGGTTTGCGGTAGCCTTTTTTGAAAAAATGCCTTTTACTGATTCTTATACGTGTGGGAACGGTATGAGAAAAAAAAAGGGAAATTCTAATAAAGGCGATGGGTTTTCAAATAGATCTCGAAAAAATACGAGGATTCAAAACTAAAATTGCGTCTAACGGACGTTCGAGCGGAAAGTTACGACCATTTAAAAATTCAGCATCTTAAAGATTGAAGGTAGCTTTGAATTTATGAAACTTCAAACGGCCATAACTCGGGCCTAGGGTGTCCCATTAAGGCAATTTTTTTTTTGAATACGCGTATTTTTTTGATATCTACGCAACCAAACTGCCTAAAAGCGGTTTGCGCGAGCTATTTTTTTAAAAAACGCCTTTTACAGATTTTCATACATAGAGGAACGTCATGAGAAAAAAAAAGGAAATTCTAATAAAGGCGATAGGTTTTTCAAATAGATCTCGAAAAAATACGAGGATGCAAAAAAAAACTTGCGTCAAACGGAAGTTCGAGCGGAAAGTTACGACCAGTTAAAAATTCAGCATCTTAATGATTGAAGGTAACTTTGAATTTATGAAACTTCAAACGGCCATAACTCGGGCCTCGGGTGTCCGATAAAGCCGATTTTTATGTTGAATCCGCGTATTTTTTTGATATCTACGCAACCAAACTGCCTAAAGGTGGTTTGCGCGAACCGTTTTTCGAAAAAATGCCTTTTACTGATTCTTATACGTGTAGGAACGTCATGTGAAAAAAACAGGGAAATTCTAATAAAGGCGATGGGTTTTTCAAATAGATCTCGAAAAAATACGAGGATTCAAAAATAAAATTGCATGAAATAGACGTTCGAGCGGAAAGTTACGACCATTTGAAAATTCAGCATCTTAAAGATTGAAGGTAGCTTTGAATTTATGAAACTTCAAACTGACATAACTCGGGCCTCGGGTGTCGGATTAAGGCAAATTTTTTTGAATCCGAGTATTTTTTTGATATCTACGCAACCGAATTGCCTAAAGTTAGTTTCCGCAATCCATTTTTGAAAAAAGTGCCTTTTACTGATTTTTATACGTGTAGAAACGTCACGAGAAAAAAATGGGAAATTCTAATAAAGACGATGGGTTTTTCAAATATATCTCAAAAAAATACGAGGATTCAAAAAATAAATTACATCAAACGGACGTTCGAGCGGAAAGTTACGACCATTTGAAAATTCAGCATCTTAAAGATTGAAGGTAGCTTTGAATTTATGAAACTTCAAACGACCATAACTCGGGCCTCGGGTGTCCGATTAAGGCGATTTTCTTTTGAAACCGCTTATTTTTTTGATATTTAAGCAACTAAACAGCTTAAAGGCGGGTTGCGCGAGCCATTTTTCGAAAAAATGCCTTTTACTTATTCTTATACGAGTCGAAATATGATGAAAAAAATAAAAGAAAATTCAAATAAAGGCGATGGGTTCTTCAAATAGATCTCGAAAAAATACAAAGATTCAAAAAAAAGATTGCGTCAAACGGACGTTCGAGCCGAAAGTTACGACCATTTGAAATTCAGCATCTTAAAGGTTGAAGGTGGCTTTGAATTTATGAAACTTCAAACGGCCATAACTCGGGCCTCGGTTGTCCGTTTGAGGTAATTTATTTTTTTAATCCGCGTATTTATTCGAGATCTACGCAACCAAACTGCCTAAAGGCAGTTTTGTGCGTGCCGATTTTCCCAAAAACGCCTTTTACTGATTCTTATACGAGTCGAAATATGATGAAAAAAATAAAAGGAAATTCAAATAAAGGCGATGGGTTTTTCAAATAGATCTCGAAAATATACGAGAATTCAAAAAAACAATTGCGTCAAACGCACGTTCGAGCCGAAAGTTACGACCATTTGAAATTCAGCATCTTAAAGGTTGAAGGTGGCTTTGAATTTATGATACTTCAAACGGCCATAACTCGGGCCTCGGGTGTCCGTTTCAGACGATTTTTTTTTTGAATCCGCGTATTTTTTCGAGATCTACGCAACTAGACTGCCTAGAGGCGGTTCGCGCGTTCCAATTTTCCCAAAAACGCCTTTTACTGATTCTTATACGAGCCGAAATATGGTGAAAAAAATAAAAGGAAATTCAAATAAAGGCGATGAGTTTTTCAAATAGATCTCGAAAAAATACGAGGATTCAAAAAAAAGATTGCATCAAACGCACGCTCGAGCCGAAAGTTACGACCATTTGAAATTCAACATCTTAAAGGTTAAAGGTGGCTATGAATTTATGAAACTTTAAACGGCCATAACTCGGGCCTCGGTTGTCCGTTTGAGGCGATTTTTTTTTTGAATCCGCGTATTTTTTTGAGATATACGCAACTAATCTGCCTAAAGGCGGTTTGCCCATGTTGATTTTCCCAAAAATGCCTTTTACCGATTCTTATACGAGTCAAAATATGATGAAAAAAATAAATGGAAATTCAAATAAAGGCGATGGGTTTTTCAAATAGATGTCGAAAATATACGAGGATTCCAAAAAAAAGATTGCGTCAAATGAACTTTCGAGCCGAAAGTTACGACCATTTGAAATTCAGCATCTTAAAGGTTGAAGGTGGCTTTGAATTTATAAAACTTCAAACGGACATAACTCGGGCCTTGGGTGTTCGTTTCAGGCGATTTTTTTTTGAATCCGCGTATTTTTTCGAGATCTACGCAACCAAACTGCCTAGAGGCGGTTTGCGTGTTCCGATTTTCCCAAAAACGCCTTTTACTGATTCTTATACGAACCGAAATATGGTGAAAAAAATAAAAGGAAATTCAAATAAAGGCGATGAGTTTTTCAAATAGATCTCGAAAAAATACGAGGATTCAAAAAAAAGATTGCATCAAACGCACGCTCGAGCTGAAAGTTACGACCATTTGAAATTCAGCATCTTAAAGGTTGAAGGTGGCTATGAATTTATGAAACTTTAAACGGCCATAACTCGTGCCTCGGTTGTCCGTTTGAGGCAATTTTTTTTTTGAATTCGCGTATTTTTTCGAGATCTACGCAACCAATCTGCCTAAAGGCGGTTTGCCCATGTTGATTTTCCCAAAAATGCCTTTTACCGATTCTTATACGAGTCAAAATATGATGAAAAAAATAAATGGAAATTCAAATAAAGGCGATGGGTTTTTCAAATAAGTGTCGAAAATATACGAGGATTCCAAAGAAAAGATTACGTCGAATGAACTTTCGAGCCGAAAGTTACGACCATTTGAAATTCAGCATCTTAAAGGTTGAAGGTGGCTTTGAATTTATAAAACTTCAAACGGACATAACTCGGGCCTCGGGTGTCCGTTTCAGGCGATTTTTTTTTGAATGCGCGTATTTTTTCGACATCTACGCAACCAAACTGCCTAAAGGAGGTTTGCGCGTGCCGATTTTCCCAAAAATACATTTTACTGATTCTTATACGAGTCGAAATATGATGAAAAAAATAAAAGGAAATTCAAATAAAGGCGATGGATTTTTCAAATAGATCTCGAAAAAATACGAGGATTCAAAGAAAAGGTTGCGTCAAACGGATGTTCGAGCCGAAAGTTACGACCATTTGAAATTTAGCATCTTAAAGGTTGAAGGTGGCTTTGAATTATGAAACTTCAAACGGCCATAACTCGGGCCTCGGGTGTCCGTTTCAGGTGATTTTTCTTTTGACTCCGCATATTTTTTCGAGATCTACGCAACCAAACAGCCTAAAGGCGGTTTGCGCGTTCCAATTTTCCCAAAAATGCCTTTTACTGATTCTTATACGAGTCGAAATATGATGAAAAAAATAAAAGGAAATTCAAATAAAGGCGATGGGTTTTTCAAATAGATCTCGAAAATATACGAGGATTAAAAAAAAATATTGCGTCAAAGGGACGTTCGAGCCGAAAGTTATGACCATTTGAAATTCAGCATCTTAAAGGTTGAAGGTGGCTTTGAATTTATGAAACTTCAAACGGCCATAACTCGGGCCTCGATTGTCCATTTCAGGCGATTTTTTTTGAATCCGTGTATTTTTTGGAGATCTACGCAACCGAACTGCCTAAAGGCGGTTAGCGCGTGCCGATTTTCCCAATAACGCCTTTTACTGATTCTTATACGAGTCGAAATATGATGAAAAAAAATAAAAGAAAATTCAAAATAAAGGCGAGGGGTTTTTCAAATAGATCTCGAAAATATAAGAGGATTCAAACAAAAGATTGCGTCAAACGGATGTTCGAGCCGAAAGGTACGACCATTTGAAATTCAGCATCTTAAAGGTTGAAAGTGGCTTTGAATTTACGA
Organism: Solanum stenotomum; assembly: GCF_019186545.1. Taxonomy (NCBI): domain Eukaryota; kingdom Viridiplantae; phylum Streptophyta; class Magnoliopsida; order Solanales; family Solanaceae; genus Solanum; species Solanum stenotomum. The sequence continues at coordinate 1,030,952 of NW_026036338.1, forward strand.
AACTTCAAACGGCTATAACTCGGGCCTCGGGAGTCCTTTTCAGGCGATTTCGTTTTTGAATCCGCGTATTTTTTTGAGATCAACGTAACCAAACTGTCTAAAGGCGGTTTGCGTGTGCCGATTTTCCCAAAAACCCCATTTACTGATTCTTATACGAGTCGAAATATGATGAAAAAATAAAAGGAAATTCGAATAAAGGCGATGGGTATTTCAAATAGATCTCGAAAAAATACGATGATTCAACAAAAAGAATGCGTCAAACGGACATTCGAGCCGAAAGTTACGACCATTTGAAATTCAGCATCTTAAAGGTTGAAGGTGGCTTTGAATTTATGATACTTCAAACGGCCATAACTCGGGCCTCGGGTGTCCATTTCAGAGGATTTTTTTTTGAATCCGCGTATTTTTTCGATATCTACAGAATCAAACTGCCTAAAGGCGGTTTGCGCGTGCCGATTTTACCAAAAATGCCTTTTACTGATTCTTATACGAGTCGAAATATGATAAAAAAAATAAAAGGAAATTCAAATAAAGGCGATAGGTTTTTCAAATAGATCTAAAAAATATGCGTGGATTCAAAAAAAAGATTGCGTCAAACGGACGTTCGAGCCGAAAGTTACGACCATTTGAAATTCAGCATCTTAAAGGTTGAAGCCTCGGGTGTCCGTTTCAGGCAATTTTTTTTGAATCCTCGTATTTTTTTGAGATCTACGCAACCAAACTTCCTAAAGGCGGTTTGCGCGTGCCCATTTTCCAAAAACGCATTTTACTGATTCTTATACGAGTCGAAATTTGATGAAAAAAATAAAAGGAAATTCAAATAAAGGTGATGGGTTTTCAAATAGATCTCGAAAAAATACGAGGATTCAAAAAAAAATTGCGTCAAACGGACGTTCGAGCCGAAATTCACGACCATTTGAAATTCCGCATCTTAAAAGTTGAAGCCTCAGGTTTCCGTTTCAGGCGATTCTTTTCTGAATCCGCGTATTTTTTCGAGATCTACACAACCAAACTGCCTAAAGGCGGTTTGCGCGTGCCGATTTTCCCAAAAACGCCTTTTATTGATTCTTATACGAATCGAAATATGATGAAAAAAATAAAAGGAAATTCAAATAAAGATGATGGGTTTTTCAAATAGATATCGAAAATATACGAGGATTCAAAAAAAAGATTGCGTCAAACGGACGTTCAAGCCGAAAGTTACGACCATTTGAAATTCAGCATCTTAAAGGTTGAAGGTGGCTTTAAATTTATGAAACTTCAAACGGCCATAATTCGGGCCTCGGGTGTCCATTTCAAGCGATTTTTTTTTGAATCCGCGTATTTATTCGAGATCTACGCAACCAAACTGCCTAAAGGCAGTTTTGCGCGTGCCCATTTTCCCAAAAATGCCTGTTACTGATTCATATACGAGTCGAAATATGATGAAAAAAATAAAAGGAAATTCAAAATAAAGGCGATGGGTTTTTCAAATAGATCTCGAAAATATACGAGGATTCAAAAAAAAAAATTGCGTCAAATGGATGTTCGAGCCGAAAGTTACGACCATTTGAAATTCAGCATCTTAAAGGTTGAAGGTGGCTTTGAATTTATGAAAGTTCAAACGGCCATAACTCGGGCTTCGGTTATCCGTTTCAGGCAATTTTTTTTTTGAATCCGCATATTTTTTTGAGATCTAAGTAACCAAACTGTTCAAAAGCTGTTTGCGCGGGCCGAATTTCCCAAAAACGCCTTTCACTGATTCTTATACGAGTTGAAATACGATGAAAAATAATAAAAGGAAATTCAAATAAAAGCGATGGGTTTTTCAAATAGATCTCGAAAAAATACAAGGATTCAAAAAAAATTGCGTCAAACGTACGTTCGAGCCGAAAGTTACGACTATTTGAAATTCAGCATCTTAAAGGTTAAAGATAGCTTTGAATTTATGAAACTTCGAACGACCATAACTCGGGCCTCGGTTGTCCATTTCAGGCAATTTTTTTTTGAATCCGCGTATTTTTTCGAGATCTACGCAACCAAACTGCCTAAAGGCGGTTTGCGCGTGCCGATTTTCCCAGAAACGCGTTTTACTGATTCTTACGCGCGAGCGGAAATATGATGAAAAAAATAAAAGGAAATTCAGACAAGGGCGATGGGTTCCTCATATAGATCTCGAAAAAATACGAGGTTTCAAAAAAAAGATTGCGTCAAACGGACGTTCGAGCCGAAAGTTACGACCATTTGAAATTCAGCATCTTAAAGGTTGAAGGTGGCTTTGAATTTATGAAACTTCAAACGGCCATAACTCTGGCCTCGGGTGTCCGTTTGAGGCGATTTTTTTTTTGAATCCGCGTATTTTTTCAAGATCTACGCAACCAAACTGCCTAAAGGCGGTTTGCGTGTGCCGATTTTCCCAAAAACGCCTTTTACTGATTCTTATACGCGTCGAAATATAATGAAAAAAATAAAAGGAAATTCAGACAAAGGCGATGGGTTCTCCATATAGATCTCCAAAAAATACGAGGTTTCGAAAACAAGATTGCGTCAAACGGACGTTCGAGCCGAAAGTTACGGCCGTTTGAAATTCAGCATCTTAAAGGTGGAAGGTGACTTTGAATTTATGAAATTTCAAACGGCCATAATTCGGGCCTCGGGTGTCCGTTTGAGGCAATTTTTTTTTGAATCTGCGTATTTTTTCGAGATCTACGCAACCAAACTGCCTAAAGGCGGTTTGCGCGTGCCGATTTTCCCAAAAACGCCTTTTACTGATTCTTATACGCGTCGAAATATGATGAAAAAAATAATAGGAAATTCAGACAAAGGCGTTGGGTTCTTCATATAGATCTCAAAAAAATACGAGGTTTCAAAAAAAAGATTGCGTCAAACGGACGTTCGAGCCGAAAGTTACGGCCAGCTGAAATTCAGCATCTTAAAAGTGGAAGGTGGCTTTGAATTTATGAAACTTCAAACAGCCATAACTAGGGCCTCGGGTGTCCGTTTCAGGCGATTTTTTTTTTGAATCCGCGTATTTTTTCGAGATCTACGCAACCAAACTGCCTAAAGGTGGTTTGCCCGTCCCGATTTTCACAAAAACGCCTTTTACTGATTCTTATACGCGTCGAAATATTATGTAAAAAATAAAAGGAAATTCAGACAAAGGCTATGGGTTCTCCATATAGATCTCGAAAAAATACGAGGTTTCGAAAACAAGATTGCATCAAACGGACGTTCGAGCCGAAAGTTACGGACGTTTGAAATTCAGCATCTTAAAGGTGGAAGGTGACTTTGAATTTATGAAACTTCAAACGGCCATAACTCGGGCCTCGGGTGTCCGTTTGAGGCGATTTTTTTTTTGAATCCGCGTATTTTTTCGAGTTCTACGCAACCAAACTGCCTAAAGGCTCTTTGCGCATGCCGATTTTCCCAAAAACG